>NC_064857.1:6356331-6478831 GCF_024139225.1 Suncus etruscus
TTTTTGGGCCACACCCGGCAGTGCTCAGGGGTGACTCCTGGCTGTCTGCTCAGAAATAGCTCCTGGCGGGCACAGGGGACCCTATGGGACACTGGGATTCAAACCAACCACCTTTGGTCCTGGATCGGCTGTTTGCAAGGCAAACACCGCTGTGCTATCTCTCCGGGCCCATACAGGCAGTAACTTTTAATAAACATATCTTAGTCAAAACCTGCAAGCATATTTGGGGGAAAATTAATATCAGTCTAAAGAGTATGTATTTCACACCAAAATTAGACATCACATAAAACAAAGATAGGGAGTGGCAAATGCGATGGAGAAAGGATCTTAGGTAGCCTAAATTTAGTGGCACACTTTGGATCACAATTTAGGAAAGCTAAATTCCCTTCTCGAGGTTAAAGCCTCAGAATTTTATAAAATAAGTTTATGACATGAAATTCAATTTATTTATATGATAAAAAATAAATATAAAGTTATATGCAACACATATTCACAACTTCAAAATAAAACACTAAAATCTAATAAATAAATGTCAACAGAAATAACAAAAACAGAACATATCATCAAGCATTCTAGATATTGAAAATGTCAGATATGAAATGACTATATGGAAGAATTTTAAAGAAGCAAGTATTGATATTTTTAAAAGCAACTCACAGCTATTACCCAAAATCTAAAGAAAAGTAAATAAAAACTTCAGAAATTACTAGTCAACATCTGGGGCTGGAGAGATAGCATGGAGATAGTGCATTTGCCTTGCATACAGAAGGATGGTGGTTCGAATCCTGGCATCTCATATGGTCTCAAGCCTGCCAGGAGCAATTTCTGAGCGTAGAGCCAGGTGTGACCCAAAAACCAAAATAATAATAATAATAATAATAATAATAATAATCAATACCAAAAATAAAGACAATGGTAAATTTGTTTATTAAACAAATCCATTAAGAAAATTTTATTTGAATATCACAAAGATGAAAAAAGTTCATGTAAATGAAATAAAAAGAATAAGCAATAATCTGTCAAAATGAAAATAAAATAAAATGGAATAATAGTCAAAGATAGAACAAACTATGCAACAACAAAAAATTAATCAATAAAAGGAAAACACTGTAAGAAGTGTAGTTAAAAAATACACACTTATATAGTTGATCACTTATGTCTCTGTTTACTGTCAAATACAAGAAAGAGGAAACAAGAAAAAAGAAAAAAATCAATGCGCAAAGAAGATATAAACAAATGGTTAATCCAGATAAAGGCATCCTCGTACTTATTGCTTGTCTGTTAGAAATTATTTTCAATGCACTGTTAGAAATTTAAAAAATAAAATGACCACCTACTAGTGAAGTTTTAGAATATAAAACTCAAAGGGAAATTTTGTTTGTTTGTTTGTTTGTTTGTTTTTTGGCCACACCATTGATACTCAGGCGTTACTCCTGGCTATGTGCTCAGAAATCGCTCCTGGCATGGGGGACCTTATGTGGTGCAGGTGGATAGAACCGCGGTCCATCTGTCCTAAGTCAGCTGTGTGCAAGGCAAAGGCCCTACTGCTGCACCACTGCTCTAGCCCCTAAAGCAAGGTATTTAAAACACCTAAAAGATATGATTTATAAAGCTTTGATAGTAGGCCACTATAAAGGGCCAAGAAATAGTATTATTTTAGGATATAGAAAGAAATTTACTATCAATCATGAATATTATATGTAAGATACTTTTTAAGATAGGACAAAAATAAAGCATTTTGAGTACAAGAGTTAACCAGAGAGTATACCCTTGAAGAACTCTATTAAAGAAATCAGTATATGATACATTTCAGGGACTAGAAAGTTCTGAGGGTCTACGATGTGATAAAATTAACTGGCAATTATTGACTAACTAATAAATATGTGTATGACTTGTCTAAAATAAAATAATAACTAAGAAGAAATATTTAATATAAGCATGAACATATTAACATATTTATGTTAAATATTTATCTGGAAAGTTGTGTCTCCACAAATAACAACAACAAAATAACAAATGTCTAAATGAGATTTACCATGGGATGGGTTTGGTGAGAATAGAACACAGGGTGCAAGAGGGGAAAATATTGGGAAAATGGGTGAGTAAGAAGACACTCTGATGAAGTGTATGATGCCAGAAAATTTTGTGCATGCAATTTTCCATTTGCAATATCATGGGAAGGAATCCAAAGAGGGAGGAGAGGGGGATACGAATCCCCCAAGTTTTTTTCCAAGCCCAGGTCTCTGAAAAAATTTTATTTGAAAGTAGGATGTTTGTAGATGTAGTAAGGATCTAAAACTACATCTAAGAAGATGTAGTTGACTATCTAAAATAAGTCAAACATATATATTAACAGAAGGTAAGGCTCTTACTTTGCATACTGCCTACTTCAGTTTCTATCATTGCTTATGGTTCCCCCAAACAATGCCACAATTAACTCCTGAGCACAGAGAAAAAAATCTCTAAACATTACTGGATGTGACTCTCCAAACAAAAGGGGTAAAAGATTTGAAGATGAAATATTCTGAATTTAAGATAGCTTCTACATTGTTATATTATCCTTATAAATTAAATAAAGGGAGTTCAGAGAAAGCCATGTCAGACATATTAAGGTTAGAATTGTGTATCTATGAATTTTAATTTTTATTATTGTCAATAGTTATCAGAAGCTAGGAGTGACACATAGAATAAATTCTTCCTCAAAAATTCCAGAAAACAAACCTGACAATAAATACAATAAATAAATACAATAGTTTTAGAATTCTTATGTCTACAACTTTTTAAATAATATGTTTTTGTTCTTCAAAATTACAAGATTAGTGAAAATTTGTTATGGCAATTCTAGAAAACCAATAAATTGGTTTAGTCAGTAGGAATATGATAATACATATACATAAAGATTGGAAAGAGGAAATATCACAGATTATGTTATTGCTTACATAGGAAAATCTAAATAAATGTACATAAATCATTAGACTTCATATGAGTGAGGCCAAAGAGATATTAGAGAGGTTAAGTGACTTATCTTTATTTTATTTTATATAATTACTTTGTTTAATACTATGGTTGTAAATTGTTCATGATTGAGTTTCAGTCATAGAACGTACACCACTTCACCAGTGCACATTCCTGCCACCAATGTCCCCAGTCTCCCTTCTACCCACCCTTCCTTATCTGCCTCTGGGGCAGGCATTCTACTTCTCTTTCTCTGTCTAAGTCTTTCTGTCTCTCTTTTCTTTTTTGACACTGTGGTTTTCCCTATTGTTAATGAAGGGGTACCTTCATATCATGGTATCCCTTTCAACACACCGTTCTTGTTCAGAGTGAGTAGCTCAAATTATCATTGCTACATTGGAGAATTCATACCATAAATCCATTCACCACATTTTATAGCAAGTACAAAAAAATGTACAAAAAAGAACCAAGTACTGGTTCTTTTGATTCTCATCTCTATTGTCTCTGGATATTATTATCATTCTAACTTTAATTTTTCTTATAACCCATAAAGGAGTGAGATTATTCTGTCTATCCCTCTATCTTTGATTCATTTCACTCAGCATAATAATCTACATATTTACTGTTATATAAGCAAATTTCATGAATTCATTTTTTCTAACAGTTGTATACTATTCCATTGTGTAGATGTACCAAAATTTCTTTAACCACTCAATTATTGTTGGACACTTGGGTTGTTTCAAGATTCTGGCTATTGTAAATAGTGTTGTTATGAGCATAGGAATATAGATAGCTTTCCTTCATGGTGTATTTGGGTTCTTGGAATATATCCCTAGGAGTGGTATTGCTGGATCATATGAAAACTCAATTTCTAGTTTGTTTTTTTTTTAGGGATATCCATATTTTTTTCAGAAAGGTTGGAACCAGTCTACATTTCCACCAGCAGTGAATGAAAGGCCTTTTCTTCTTGTATCAGAGCCAGCACTGGTAAGGTACTTTTCTTAAATTTGACCCACCTAAGTTTTATCCTGGCACTAAATATGGTCTCTTGAGCATCTGCCAGGAGTAATCCCTGAGCACAAAGCTAGAAATAAGCTCTGAACACTAACAAACACAGCCCAACCTCACCCAGCCAGACCAAACAAGTAATTAGTATGAGAGTTTAGTAGTAAGGCTAATAAGTATTAAATTAACACAGAAAATTTAGGAAACCATATAATACACATAAAGTAATTTCATTTAGTCTAACTAAAATATATACCTACTTATTTTTCATTCTGTTAAAGGTATTATAGAAGACTTAAATGGATGCATTAAATAAGTGGCATTGTAAATGATTCAGTAAATGATGGTCAGTGAAATAATATAATCCAATATCCTTGTGAAATGTCTTTCAAGCCCTACTTTATAAAATAGTTTAAGTCAAAACTTTCAGTCTACTTGAAGCAAATTATTAATGTATTTATCTTCTTAGAGAAAATAGTAGCTTAATGGAGAACTAACCTCAAAATGGTAAACAAAATAGAAAAGAAGATGATTATGTCAAAAGTACACAGTTGTGCTCATCAAAAGAGAACATAAAGAAAATAAATTCTAAAAAATTCACAAATTTTGACAAAAATTATTTTCCAAAATTATTTTCCAAAAGAGCAGCGATTAGTCTCTCTCAAATACAAAAAACTTGAGTTAAAGATATAAATATCTTTATATTTATAAATATACAAATACACATAAACAACTAGAAAACAGTAAATCATAAGAATTTTAAGAAGACATAGAAGCGATAATCACATAAATCTTTTTCAGTCTTACCAGAAATCAAGGAAATAGAAATTTACAGTACAGTGGGATTTTATGGAGGAATGGTAATAAAGAAAACTATCTGGTAATATTGACAATTAATAAAAATCTAACAAAAGTAAATATTTACTGATTATTTTAGATATAAATTGGCCTAACTGTGGGATTTGTATTGGAGCATTATATATCTAAAGCTCTATCATGAACAACTTTGTGAATTCCTGTGTCTTCAAAAAATACTTTTAAATATTAACAACTAAATTGGTATGCTTGAAAATAATTTAGCATTATCTTCAGCTTTTTCAAAACAATACATTCAGAATTGAACGTTTTATAAATACTCAATTATATTTTATATCCAATAATTTAACTTAATGTTTCTGGTTAAAGCTCATCAGATATATTTCATGATACAGTATATGCTGCCTATACATAATCCAGAAATTGTGCTATATTAAGATTAAGAAATATCACATACCTATAAAAGTGAGTGAATTAGTTGTTTAAAAAGTAACTTTTAAAAATATTTCGAAGATAAAATAAAATGTGTGTTAATACTTGAAATATATGTTTCAATTTTATGAAATTAAAAAGTAAGACTAAACAATATTGAATCTAATTATAACATATCATAACATATTTTTAAATATTTTTAACATATTTTAGAATATTTTAAAAATATTTTAAAATTTTTTAAAAGAAAAGGCAAGTGAAAATCAAGTCTAAAATGCAGGGTAGATGTTACCCCAATATGAATCAATAGGTTTTGGAAAGAATATGTTAATTAATGCTATGGAAATATTTAAGTCAAATATGCTTATTATTTATTAGTTTTCTTCTTAGAATTTAGAAATTATATATTGGATAGTTAATATGCATAATATATACATAATATAATGTTAAAAAAGCTATGATATACTTTAAAATATCAAGGTTTTGAAATCTGATGTAGACGCTAACACATGCTTCTCCATTTCTGTGAAAAAAGTAAACAACGGTAGTAGACATGCAAGAATTTTCTGGCAGGTTTATTAGATTCTGAATGAGTTACAGGAGAGTGTCTCCTGAGACTCTTTCTTGTGTTCTTGATATTCATATGTTTTGTGTGGCTTAGGAACTGGTCTTGTCTCAGGCAAGGATTGATGTTCATGGGATGGATTGAATGACCTCTTTGATCTTTAGCATATGGTCATCGGTCTCTCAGTCTTTTTTCTTGGGGCCTTGAAAATATCACAGCATCCCCCTTTGCTTCTGTTTACCCTGTCTGCATTAAATACCAGGGCTTGCCCAAATTCCATTTCAAGTGAATGGTATATCTTGGGCAAAAAGATTTATCAGAGGGATCAGATAAATCGAGCAACCAAAGACATCGATCCTGAACTTCAACATTTTCACCTTCCTGCAGGAATGTTAGCATCCTTAGAATTGAAGGGAACGCACGCAAATATATCCACAGTACACGTTTTATGTCTCAATGGCTGTTTAACATACTTTACTACAAAAACGTTAAAAAAAAAACCTCAGAAATATATACATATTGTACAAATAAATGCAGAAATATACAAAAAAAAAGCATTTTCTAAAGAAGATCCAATTTCTAAGGAAGATCTACAACTGTGGGTTTTAGAGACTAAACAGAGTGATAATAGCCATATTGCTGATTGCAATGAGGATGCATATCTCTATCAAGGAAGCCAACAGCTCAGTATCATTCAGCTCCCAGGGATGCTTCTGGATATAGCCCAGCTTACTTTCACTGCACCCACACGAGGAAACTTCAGAACCCAAATCCAGCCAAGAATTTCTCACTTAACTCACAACTACAAGAATATAAGCTACACTACCACACTTCAAAAGCTTATAATTCAAAATAATTTGACATTCAGGTACACAAATATCTTCATGCTTTCTTTTTTTTGCTCATTGGACCAACTTAATCATTTTCTTCTAAATCTGCTGCCCTCATGTCAAGATACATATCAAGACATATCAAGATACAGGTTAGTATTTCATAGCTAATTCTTATTTGGTGATTTAGGGTTGCATAATAAAGTTAATGTTCTGTTATTTTTTTTACTGAAAGTTATTTGAATATTTACAAACAACTTTCATATTTATTTAAAATTTATTGGAGAATTGAGCCACACCCAGTTGTACTTGGACTAACTTTTTTTTTTGATATCTTTATTAAGCACCATGCTTCCAAACATGTTTGTAGTTGGGTTTCAGTCATAAACACACCTTTTTTTTTAAGGACAGGGAATTTCACATGCATGAAAATATCAGACTTGTTAGTTGAGTTAATGGGAAGAAAATATAATCAAGGAAGATGTTCTTTAATCTATTTTATAAAAGATTTGTACAATAAGAATATAACAGTATTTGATTGTGTCCCTCCAAAACTATAAATTAAAATGGAGTAAAAAAAGGAATTGCTGGAATGAATTGAGACATGAGCTGGGAGAATGATGTAATACACATGACCACAATTTTGGGTTTCTGAGGCTTAATGTCTGTTTTCAATTTGCCACTGGAGTCTTGCAACAAACATCATACCTCACCCAGCTACTCCTCACCCTTGAAGCAGCAGCCAGCTGCAAGACAGATTCCCACCCAGACGGCAGGCAGGTGGAACATCAATACAGCAAGAACACAGTCAAAAGAGGGCATGTGGAGTTTGGAGAGTTTTAGAAAATTTTATTGCAGGCGCACATGTGTGAGCATAGCAGATGGAAGCAATTATGGCATAAAAAACGTTGCCTTGTCCTGAAAACCAAATTCCAATAGTGTGAGCTCATGCTAATGATTCTCCTTGAGGACAAGCAGAATCAGACCACAGTGAGTTTGGAAGCTCGACTGCACATTGTATCAGGTTGTGATCTTTGCTGCTAAAAACACATCGAAACTTAATTCTATCTCTAACTTATTTTTCATTGGAAAAAAGGTGACTTCCAACTGATTAATCCAAAGTGAATATGCTTCGCTGTAGTCTCAGTTAAAAAAAAATCCCACTTGACATTGATATTTTGTAGTTTGTAAGTCTGTCTTGTGAAAAATATGATTGTTAATGAATAACACTATGGGGAAACTTTGTTTGAATATATTCCTATACATGTCGTCCTTTCTTAAATATTTTTCTCTTTGAAGGAGCACATGTCTTAGTGCTCCTTCAAACACCAACATCTTTCATAAAACACAGACTAGTAGTAAATGAATAAAATGATTAAAAATTTCTATTAGTAAACAATAATAATTATGTGTTATATAATGTATCATTAGAATTATAATAAATAAATTATAATTATAAATCCTTATGCATATATAATTATATATTATTAAGGATTATAATTATTATCTAAGAATTAACCATGTAATTATATATGATTTATACTATTATATATTTTTATAAATATACATTTATATATTACAAATTAGGATTATAAATCATGAATCAATAATGATTTTAATTCATTAATAATAATAAATAAAGTAAAATGTTGAATCTGTGATCTATAGAACAAAGGTTTATAAATAAATTCAGCCTCACGTGCTTTCTTACCTAAGAGTTTATCCTTCCAATTGGGCATGAAAATCATTGTTTTCCCTCTCTGTTATTGTCCTAGGTTTGTATTTCTTTATGAGGGGTGATTCTCAAATAAAATGGAGTTGATAATTATTATACAGATGTTCATTTCTTTTAAAATGATATATTGTCTCTCACCAGAGAAACATAACTCTTTCTTTTGTTTGAAAAAATAGCCAATGTAACTGCAGTCTCAGTCCTGACTTGGCACTCTGGGATCACACCTCCTTGGGCTCAGTAGCCTGGGTGTGATGCTGGAGGTCAAATTCAGGTTAGAAGCATGCAAGGGTGGCTGGAGAGATAGCACACTTGTAGGGCATTTGCCTTGCATGCAGCAGATCAAGGATGGAAGGCGGTTCGAATCCCATATGGTCATTCCATATGGTCTCCTGTGCCTGGCAGGAGCTATTTCTGAGCACAAAGCCAGGAGTAACCCCTGAAACCCCCCAGGTGTGCCCCAAAAGCAAAGAAAAACAAGAAGCATGCAAGGAGTATAATCTCTTATATGAAATTTCTGGCTGAAGGATTTTCTGAAAAGGGAGAAACAACTAAGAAGATATAAAAATTCATGCTGCAGAAAGTAAGAAGATGCTCCTGTAGTTTCTTTAATTTGTCTTCCAGCAATATGTACAGAATCATTTCCCATTAAGACAAATGAGTTGAAAGTTAAAAATCTGGCCTGGGAGAGACCTGGTTCGATTCCCCACATCCCATATGGTCCTCCAGCCTGCCAGGGTTGATTTCTGAGTTCAGAGCCAGGAGTAACCCCTGAGTGTCACTGGGTGTGGCCTAAAACTAATCAATCAATCAACTTAAAAAAATTGGCCTTTTAATTTTTTTGATGCATCAAGAAGAGAAGTAAATTATAAGTATAACTTTGCCTTTATGATTTAAATTATAAATATAACTTTGGCTTTAGGTGATTTATTTCCAGACACTAGACTGAGGAAAGGTGGCTCCAGCAGTCTTGTCAAATCATTACATATATTTTGCTATAATATGAAACTATGTGATCGGCATGGTAGAAAGATCAAAGACCGAATGCAACAAGTGCAGCGTCCAAAGCCAGACTTCATTCACAGGACTTGTTCCGTTGAGTGAGCGACTCCATTTCTCTTGTTCTCAGAGTCTACATTTAAAATAGGAGAAGTAAGTACTGCCCCACCCATTTCATTAGTCTAATTAAGTATGCAAATGAGAAAGTACATTTGAAAGCATAAATGAAAGTGAATTTGCCTAGATTCCTCCAGCAAGCAACATCTCCCTTAAGTGATTAAATTCGTAACTTTAATTTTCTGATCTACTTAATCAGGATCGCTGGATAATTATATCCGTTTCATTTGGGTAAACCGAGTTCACTTACCTTCCACTAGCAAGATTTGAAGGAACAAATTCAGAGAATGTAAATGCTGGGAAGAACAAAACCTTAATTGTGAGAAAGGCTCTAATGTTTACTTGGCATTGGTGTTCCGTCCATGCAATTGTTCAGAGCACCTATAAGTGCTATAATTTATACTAGATGCTGAGAATAGGGATTAAATGAATATCATAAAGAAAGTCATTCTGGATACTCAACAGAAGCAAGACCCTTTGAGAAAATGAGAGACATCAGTCGCTACTTAAGTTTAAGCACCTAAAACTGCCTATAAATAAAACCAACTCAGATTGAAGTCACCCAGTCTTAAAGAACAACTATAGATGGATGTTCTTGATTAGCCAAAATAGATGATTGATAAAAATTAAACATGAAGTGCAATAATACTCTTACTTTAGCAACTAAATTTAACAATCTCATTGGCTAGCACCTGAAGCCCAAAGTTAGGATCCATTTCTCTTTTTATTTGATTTTTTTAATTAATAGTTTAATTGTTGTTTCAAGAACTTTTTATTTACTGAAAAGTAATAGTACAAGTCAGACGAAATTATTTACTACTTTTGATTTTTATTGAGTGATGAGCGAAGACACTAAACAGGAGTATGAAAGCTCTCCAATTTTCTTGTAGCACTTGTGTACATCCAATGTTATATTAACAAGCTAGAAGTAGGTTCTAACAAGGTGTCTTTGTGCAATAGAGAGATTGCATTTTGCCTGATTAAGGGGTGCTCTGTGTTCCTTTTTGCTTGGATCCCAGCAGCGACATGGTCGGTTATACACCTGACAAGAAACTGCAAGTGCAGCAGTTGCAAGAACTGAGAAGAGAATGGCTAAAGGGCCAAGAACTGAGTTCCCCAAGAGCTGGTATTATCCCCACAGAAAGTTTTGGAAAAAAATTTTTCTATGATCAGGCCCCCTGGAAGAACATGCTCTAGAAGACATGCCCATGCAGTATCTTGGCTTTTACTCATGTACGTATGCCTATGTGGATTATACACTATCATCTGAAATACCATGTCCAGACAAAACCATATACCATTGTTGAAAGGAAATCAAAAATATTCCCAGGTGATATAATTCTAGAGACTGGAGAAGTAATTCCACCAATAAGGAATTTCCTGACTGACATCAGTGAAGATTATTTCAGAACTTTAAAGGCATATGAGCTCCAAATTTGTTGCTTCAGTTCTGTATTTACTGAATATATTTTCTAAAGAAGTAACCGTAATAAATTTAACTTTCAGATGTATGTCTACTTCTTCCCAAATATACATTTGTTGCTCTTTGATTTACTAATAAAACTGGGACACTAGTAAAATAGTATGCATAATCAAAAAATAAGCTAGAAGTTAGATTATAAAATAAGAAAGTCAGAACACATTATCATTTTAATTAAAATTGCATTAATTGTAAAAAAATAAATGAAAGGCTTTCTATACTTTTAGGACCTGAGAGAGAATAGAATGCAGAGCTCTTTCCTTCCATTTGGCCTACTAGATTTGATTCTGAGCACACAATACTATTATTTGATCACTGCTAGGAGGAATCTCTGAGTCAAAGTCATGAAAAAGTCTTAGGCATAGCCAAGTGGAACCTATACCAAAATAAAAAAAATCTCCAAGTTATTCACTCTTCATAAGTCTGAACTTCCCCTTCTACACCCCACCTTGTAAAGAACTGCTCTCACTCTGACTTTGAGCCCCTCCCTCAGACTTCAGCCCAATTTGAGTTCATCAACTTTTGACTTCTGTTTTCTATTTAGACTATTTATCTCTCTATATCTCAGACTATCATCTCAGTCTTCAAACACAGTGATCCCCTTTGTCTGTAGGGAGTTGTCCCTCAAGATCACTCCAGCTGATAGTACTAGACACTATATTTGCTAAGCCTTTTCCCATATACACATATATAATGATGTTAAGCAGCTCATTGTTAAAACAGGTACAATCAGAGGTTAGAAAGAATAAATAATAATCAAAGATAATAACTAAAATATATTAGAAACAAAGTTCTGATTTCACTGCAAGAATGACAAAAGACAACTTTGGACAAAAGAGCTTAGTAACAGTTCTCTATTTCATAATGTTTTTCTTATTAAGCACTAAATGCTGAAATCAGAAAACATGCAACAGAGAGATGCCCTAATTTTTATTACTGTTATGAATTGAAAATCTTTCTGCACTAGTTTATACACATGTAGATAAATTACTTTTTGTGCTATTGTAATTGTAGATGATAAAGATGATGATTTCAGATGTCAGATGATGTCAGCCAAGGATTCAGGTCCCAAGCAAGTTTGTGACCTTCTGCTTAGTTTCAATGGGACAGTTGAAGAAGATTTCATACAGGTGAGACTCTTTTGTAGTAAGTTTTGGGAGATGACTTAGTTTAGTTTAGGTGAGACTGAGATATTTATGATGTGCTTCAGACAATCAGGTTAGATACTCATTTTAAAAATTAAAGTAATTGGGGCCGGGTAGGTGGCGCTGGAGGTAAGGTGTCTGCCTTGCAAGCGCTAGCCAAGGAAGGACCGCGGTTCGATCCCCCGGCGTCCCATATGGTCCCCCCAAGCCAGGGGCGATTTCTGAGCACATAGCCAGGAGTCACCCCTGAGCGTCAAACGGGTGTGGCCCAAAAACCAAAAAAAAAAAAAAAATTAAAGTAATTATTTTACAAAAAAAACACAAAAAAATCATTTTTACACCATAAATTTCTAGTAGTCTTGTATAAAATTTTTTGACTTGGCAATTTTTCTATATTAATTACTAAAGTGATGTGATCATGAACATACATATAGATGCATTTTGAACATAAGATTAAAGAGCTTAAGAATTATCCATAATAAATAATGATGACAAAGTCCTGATAAACTGAGGCAGAATGACACACTAGCAATAAGATACTCTTACTGATTCAAAAGAGGGAAATCATAAAATTCCAAGCCAAAAAAATCCTTTATATAATATCATAATGAGTATTTTTTATCATTTGCATTAGTAAACTATCTTTACTATGTTTTTATTTGTATTTCATAACAAATTTAGCACGAGTATAGTTTAAATTTCATTGCCTTCTGTAATCAGGGCTGAGACAAGGAGTAGAGTATACCAATAATTTATTGAGGTGATTCTAGAAAACAAGCTGGAGAGAACAGGCTGAAAACAGCAAGGAATATTAGAAATCGACGAATAGAGATTGTTATCAGGGTTGCTTTTATAAAAAGCAGGGATAGAACAAGAAGGGCAATTCTACTAGAACCTCCTAAAAACTCACAGTATATCCCAAATTGCTTTCTAAAAGGCTGGAAGGTTTAGTCAGACTCCATCCATGCCCTACTGAAAGTGAGGTCAGAGGCAGGAAGACTCAATCTTGATTTCTCATCACTTACAATTAAAGGATGGTATTGTGATGTGATTTCAGATAGCTGTAGAAATTTCCAAGAATATACTTGGGTAAAAAGTCTATGTGTTAAAAAGTACTCTGTGGACAATGGGAGTATCTGTCTTCAATGGCCAAATTAGAGTTGTTTGGAGAATATATGAGACAGGCCCCAACTTACCAATAAAACAGTTCTAAAATTCAAATCTGATGACTTGGTTTACTTTGAGAACTAACATATTTTACTCCCTTATATAGCCACAAAAGATGTGCTGAACATTTTATGGAACCTTTCCATATGAAATACTTTGTCTTTTAGTTGCAAAAGTATTCCTTTATTCTTGCTTAATAACATCCTGATTTATTTTTAATTTATATTTAGTTTATCATTGCTTTGCCTACTTAATCTATTTTCTGAATGATTTATTTTTCCAGAATTTTTTATTGCAGTTTAATTTATTTTTTCACTCTGATATGTCTGTTTATGAGGTTTTATTGTGTACTATCTTTGATTTTAGCATTCTGCCCTTTTCCTCTAGTCTTTTTTTAAGATATGTAATGTTTCTTAATTTGTTATTGAAACTTGGGGGGAGTTGAGTTACACCTTGTGGTGGTCAAGACTTGTTTCTGGCTCTACACTCAGAAATAACTCCAGGAAGTCTCAGTACATATTAACTCTGGGATTCCAGGGATCAAAAGTTGGAATTGAACCATTAAGCTGTCACTTATGTGCAGAGCAACTGCCTTGCTTATTATACTATCACTAAGGTTTTGTAGGTATTCTTTTTTCTTTTTGAAGGCTTTTAATAATTTTTAATTGAATCACCAAGAAACACCCAGCTGCAATTTGTTCATAATTGAGTTTCAGTCATAGAATAACCAACAACCATTCCATCACCAGTGATGAAGTGTTCTCACCACCAAGTTTTTCTCTCCCCTTCTTTCTCCAGTCACTTGCCTCAATGACAGACATTTTCCTTTCCCTCTAATTTTTTCTTTTAGACATTATTATTTACAACATTGAAGAGTCTGATACATATCACTTTAGCTATTTTCAGGACCCAGTTCTTGTACAGAGTGATCGTTTTCAACTCTTATGGTCCTAGTGATCCTTGCTTTGTTCTAATTTCACTCCCACATTCCTTGTGGCAGGTTTCCTACCATGGACCAATCTATTGTCACTCATCTTTCTAGTATTTGGGTATTATTAAAATATTATTTTTAAATCTCACAAATAAGTGTGATCTTTCTATATCTATCCCTCTCTCTCTGTGATTTTTAACTCATTCATTTGTGAACATATCATTGTTCTTTTATTCACTCATCTAATCTCAGGCACTTGGGTTGTTTCCAGATTCTGGCTATGCAAATAACGTTACAGTTTACATAGGAGTGCCAAGGTTTTTCTGCATTGTGCTTTTTAGGCCCTAGGGTATATTCCTAGGAAGAGCATTTATGGGTCATACAAAACTTCAATGCCTAGTGTTTGGGGGGAATGTCCATATCGTTTTCCAAAAATATTGGACCAGCCTTTCAATCAGCAGTGCATGATAGTTCTCAACCCATCTCCACCAACACTGGTTGTTCTTCTCCATTCCCATCTTGATGAGAGTTTTTTTTTTTTTTTTTATCAAGAATTGGTATTGGACCTTATGGAATGCTTTCTCTGCATGGTGGGTGGAGATAGCCTACCTTGTGATGAGCCCTGAAGAGATTATGTTCACTGGCATCTTTCTTGGTTGCCTCACAAAGGAAAGTAGGAAACCTACTTTATCTATTTTAAAGTTAGTTTCTGATTATCTAAAATGCCTGGCCACTTGTTTATCCATGAAGCTTTGTATTGTTCCTTCAAATTTAAGCAAGAGTCTGGGTAGGTAAAGAATCTTGGTGATACATTAAGTGATTTAGTTTTTTGTTTCCACTATAGCCCACCATTACCTGTTGGTCAGGAAAGTTGTCTTTGAGATATAAATACTGTAAATCTTAAGGATATGCTTCTATATGTGATTTAAATTTTGATCTTACTGCTTTAAGTATTCTATCTTAATAATATGTGATTTTTATCATTCTGATTAGGATGCATTTTGGATTATTTTTTATTTACATCTCTTTTAGCTGGTACCCTTTGAACAACCATTATGTGAGTACATGCACTCTTCAGTTCTGGGAACTTCTCAGTAATGAAATATTTGATTCATGCTTTATCATAGGGATTGCTTGCCTGACCTTCTGGCATGCTGATTATTCTTATGTTGTGTCTTTTAAATTCATCTCAAAGTTCTCTTGTCAGCTGTTCATTTATTTTAAGACATCTTCTGCTATTGTCTGGATATAATTTGCAGCTTATCTTTGAGCTAATCATTTCTGTTCTCAGAAGCTATTACTTTGCTGGTTGAACTCCAATGAGTTTTCTATTTGTTCCTACCTAGTTTTAAAGTTCTGCCATTTCTGTTTGAAGTTTTCTAATTTCTGTTCTCATATCCTCTTGAGTCTTATTAAATTTCTGCTCTGGTTTCTTTCAGTTCCTAAAAAGTCCTCAACACTTAGCTTCTAAAGTCATTGTTTAGACTACTATATAAATATTTTGTATGTGAAATATATATATATATATATACACATATATATATATATGTTGCTATCATTGACCAGAAAAAAATTGCAGTGACTTCACTTTTCTCAGAGTTCACTGACCTTCATCTAAAAATGCCACATCTGAGTCACTAGAGGATCCCTCTGTCACTCTGTCTCCCTCAGTTTCTTCTTGGAACCAAAGGTCCAAAGTCCAAACTACATTCTTGCTCTTGTGATAAATATAAGGTATTGTCCTATAGTGTTTTCTTCTGTTTGTCTATTGGTTTTTATATAGTGTTTCTCTTGTTGTTTAAGGTTTTCTCCCTCCTAAATTGCAACATGAAAATAAATTCTTTCAGAAAAGAATTGGAAATATTTTAAAATTAATGTATTTATCCTTCCTTTCAACTATTTGTAGTTTATTTACGAACTATATTGTATTTTACTTATAATATTATTCAATAAACATTTGGTTATCTTTGGAAATCTTTTTTAAATACTAACTCTAAAAATATTACAAAATATAGTCTTTAGAAAGCAGTATATATAATTTTGTGGATTTCTAATACTTATAGGACACTTACCCTGAAATTCTGCCACTTGATGGGGACTCTGGGCATATTAAATTCTGAAATCTAAAATGCTTTGTTTTAAACTTTTTATTTAGCCCTATCATCATATTATCTTCTACCGTAGAAAGCCATTGACTAAGCCTTGAGTTTTTCTGATATTAATTTTCCTGAATAAATATTTTAATTGATACGCATTTCTAATAACACTTCAGGATCAATTTCTTTCTAAATCAGGAGATTCTCATACATTATCTACTTTTTAATTTTTCATATATGTGTCAACATGTCTTACCTCTTTTCATCTTCATTCTTATTTCCATCTAGCTATGAAAGTAAACTTTTCAAGTTCCTTTCTTTACAGGAATTTAAAGCTATTATACAATTTAATATATATATATATATATATTATGCCATTACACTTAATCAATGTCTACCAAAATACATCTCAGTTGCTTTGCATGCTTGCCATTATTGAAGTCATAAAATAACATAAAGCCTGAGCACTGAAAGAATACACAATTTATCAAGCATCCTATTTTAATGATAAATACAATGACAAGTATTTTTCATGGAAAATCTTAGGAGAACCTTTAATATGTTCTTCAACCTATTATACTCATTATCTGGCACTTGTCAACTGATCAACAGCTATAACCAGGCTGAAAACTAATATTTTCAAGCTTCTTACACTTGAGGACCAGCACTAATGTGTAGACTGGTAGTTGAACACTACTAAACAGTACTGTATGTAGACGAGATATTAAAGTTCATAAAAGTTAGTTACTTGGCCAAGACAAAGTAATATTTTTATTTTTATTCAATATTTTTATTCAAAGCCAATTAACTTTTTATGGTGTGACAATTAGTAATTGTTCCTTTTAAGTGACTTTTCTCATGTGCTAGAAAATGTCTCATAATGTCAATTTACAACATCCCTATTGGAAACAACTATATGTATCTGATTGTATAGAGATTAAATATGATTTTTATTGCTAGATGCCATTAAAATATTTTCCTCTGGAAAGTATCTCTTCTCACACTTTAGGAAGTAAATTTTGTTTGTTTCATAGATCCGAGAAAGAAAACCTATCTTGGCACCTTGCCTTGAAACTCAGTTTGTGTTTTTGTTATTTATATTTTATATCAATTGGGTTGTGTAGGAATCAAGGTATTATTGGGAAAACATAAAACCAAGAAGTCACTCTCTCTCTCTCTCTCTCTCTCTCTCTCTCTCTCTCTCTCTCTCTGGAGATCTGGATGCTCTTCTATTAAAGAAAAGCATAAACGGTGTGGGACATTGTCTAGCTTATCCTAGAATCATAAAAACATGGTCTGAAGCTGGACATGAATTAAATATTAAGACCTTGTCTAGGGAGGCTTGAGAAATAGGACAAAAGGTAAGACATTTGCCTTGCATGCAACTCACCAGGCTTAAACTTCTGAGCCCACCAGGAGTAATTTCTAAACACAGAGCCAGGAATAATCCCTGAGCACAAGTGTACTCCCCCAACTCCCAAAGAAAAACAAGGAACATCTACTCTAATTATTGGGAATATTCCTCTGTGCTAGAGCAACTCTTTTGCAGATAGGAGGCAGAGCATCCCATTCATCACTCACAGGCTGAGATAGAATTTCCACAGTGCTGCCATTGGTGATCCCTAGAACAACACAACTGAATTTTTGGACTTTTGAATATAGCAAGGGTATGCTATGTAAGCCACACAACTGTGTGTGTGTGCGTGTGTGTGTGTGTGTGTGTGTGTGTGTGTGTGTGTGTGTGTGAGAGAGAGAGAGAGAGAGAGTGAGAGAGTGAGTGAGAGAGAGATCATTATTACAACAACAAAGGGACCTGAAGTACTATTTTAATAAAACAAAAAATAAAATAATATAACAATCTAGAGCAGGGGCAGGGAAATATTGGTAAAACAAATCTTAGTATGTAGGTGTAAAGTGATTCACTAACATAGTCTTCATTAGTTGCTTTATACAGGTCATGAGGAAGATATGTGTCATATTTTTGTTTGTTCATTTGTTTACATGCTTGTTCTATTGGTGTAGTTATTACACACACACACACACACACACACCCCAAAGGAGAATTTTTGTCATGTCCTTCAATTAGCCTTAGTGACAGCTGCCTGGGCAATGTAGTCCAAAATCCATTTTAGTCATTCATGTTGAATTTGCTTGGATTCAATAACTCATTCACTATCTGGAAAAGACTCCTTGAAAACTTTATTCTTACACAGGTGATACAAGTTCTCTTTTGTTCTTTTTTTTTTGCCCTCCTTATCTTATAACTAATATATAACAACATATTCTTGCACAGAAAACCCTATATGGCTTTAAGTAATATCCTCCATCCCAACCTTTGTATACATAAAATATCATTTTTACCAATGACACACCTGTTTAGTTAAAATAAAATCTCTGTGAGCATAAAGATATGTTTATAGCTGAACTTTCCTTCCATTTAAGAGAGATTTTATCTAGTATGAAGACTTGTTTTGTTCTTCGGTGAATATGTTGCTGGATTCTATCATCCATAAGGGTTTTCACTACAATTGATAGACACAGATGCACAAATATAGTTATATATTAAATAAAGACTATAACACACTTCTTTAGGCATTATTATGGCAGAGAGTAAAAAGGACTAATTTTATTTGACACTGTCTTTTAATCAAGCATAAATGATGTTACACTCAGCATGACATGTACAAAAAAATCCAGTGTGGGAAAGATAAAAATATACAAGTATAAAAATCTGTGACAGCACAGTTTCATCACATGCTGCTTTATTATTTTTAATATGAATGTTGATAGTATTGCAACTAATTTTTGTACCAGCATATATGTAACTGTTACTCAGTTGCATCATCTAAAGAAATGAAAATATTCCATGTGTTTTGTATTGAGGTATTTTAATTTGAAATAGTCTCACAGCACAGAGGAAAAAAAAGAAAAAAAAAAGCCACAGAATAAAGTAAAATAAAAGCCCTGTCTAAAGGCTTTGTCTCCCCAAGTGTTATTAAGTTGATGAGAAAAGCTGTTGCAAAATTCACAGCGTTAAAGGACTGGGGAAGCTCTTGGGACAGAAAGTCGATTAGTCGTTTCACCCTCGTGTTGTGACGCTAAATATGGAGCAGGATTGTAAGTTCGAACTGCTGATGCCCTATGAGGCCAGTTGAATGATCTGTATGCGATGATTTATGGTGATCTTAAATTCTTTGTTTGTGGGCAACAGCCACGTTGCTGTGTGATTGGTGTATTTCTTCATGACAGCACCTCTATTGGTTTTCCCCATTTTTTGCCTCATTATTCAACATTTTCAAGGAACAATTCTTTCTCTTCCTGAGCAATAAAAGAAGCTCTTATTATTGATTGCCTATAATGTGACACAATCCTTTCTTTAGGCACTTCACTCGTGTTATTTCTACTCCTTAAAGCTGTATTGCAAAGTGGCCATTATTGCCATTTTATTCTCCAGGAGACACAGTCTGTCACTTGCAAGTGTTTAATCTCTGGGGAATAAACACTAGCAAGTGATACTATAATGCTTCAAAACAAGTTCCTTAGAGTCTGTTTAAGTCAACATAGCTTCTATTTTATTTTATTTGGTTTGGGGGTCACACCTGGCAATGCCAGTAGTTCTTTCACAAACTATTGGAAGTACTTGAAGACATATAAATGCCTGAGATGGAAACCTAATTGGCCACATGCAAAGCAAGTGCTCTCCCTATCTGTGTTATTAGTGGTTTGGCTTTCTGCTTTCTATCTTAGAATTTAATCTGAAAACTTATATTCTCAATTTTATAGTGATAACTAAAACCATGATTTTGATGTTGGAAGACATGGATTCATGCATACACAGATCACTTCTGCCTTATTTGTTGTTGTTGTTGTTGTTTTGGGCCACACCCGTGATGCTCAGGTGTTACTCCTGAGCATGTGCTCAGGAATCACTCCTGGCTTGGGGGACCATATGAGGCACCAGGGGATCAAATCATGATCTATCCTAGGCTAGTGCCGGCTAGGTAGATGCCTTACTGTTCTGCACCACCACTCTGGCCCCTCTTCTGCCTTACTTTTTAATAAAGACATGTGTAAAACTCTAACAGACCCCAAAGAAATTTATCATTTAAAAGAATAAGGGAAGTCAGAGGCAAAAGTACAGTGTGTAATGTGCTTACTTTACATGTATTCTATTTGGGTTCAATCCTGGGTATCCCAAATGGTTCCCTGAGATGGCCAGGAGTGATTCCTAACCACAGAGCCAAGAATAATCCCAAAGCATGGTGAACTCTGGCCCCAAATTAATCAAACAAAATATAAGAGATACTGGCAATGATAGGAAAAAAAGGTGACCAAAATAGTGAGTGGCCTTAAAATAATATATTAAGTGTTATTGTAAGTCAATCAAATATTTTTCATTTGGAAGAATTAACTCAGTTGGATATTTATTTTATCATTCCTGCATGTACTTAAAAGACAAGTATAGAAAGAGAAAATTGTTCTACTAGTGTGTGATCATGACCTATGTGTGTATGATTATAAAAGATAACTTTGCGAAGATATGTTAACTACATGTTAAGAGCTCTCTAAAAATGCTAATCCTTAAATAAATCAAACCTTCTAGAGAAGTGACTCCTCTTATAATGTATTATGCTGAGTAAAATAAGTCAAAGGGAGACTGATAGACACAGAATGGACTCACTCGTCTATGGGTTTAAAGAAAAATAAAAGACATTATTGTAATAATGCCCAGAGAAAATAGAGTTAAGGGCTGGTTGTAAGCTTCATGATATAAAGTTTACCACAAAAAGTGGTAAATGCAATTACAGAAATAACTACACTGGCAATTATGGTGACAATGTCAATGAGTGAGAGAAGTAGAATGCCTGACTCAAATACAGCTGGGGGATGGAGAAGGGAGATGGGGACATTGGTGGTGGGAATATATTGAACTGGTGAAGGGGTGTGTTCTTCTTATGACTGAAACCCAACTACAATTATGTTTGTAATCAAGGTGCTTAGATAAAAATATTATTTTTATTATTTTTATTGTAATAATTTATTCAAGAGACAAATTGATTAACATATTGAGGTAAACTGACATAACATAATATAGTAACATAACATAACATATAATTAATATAACATAACAATACATGTAAGTCAAAGAACATTTCTAAATAAAACACAATTTTTTATCATAATGACATATATCTTTCACAGTAGTATTTTAGGTACATATTAACATTGAATTAGGAGACCATCCATCACCCCCAGTGTTGTCCTTCCTTCATCCCTATTCCCAAGCATATATCCCTTTCTTCCTCCTTTATCCCCCAGAATTCTAGTTTAACTAAAAGCATATATGTTAACACTAATGTAAACCTTTTTTTTGCAGTTACAGATATATTTACTTGTGGTTTCTTAAAGGTTTAGAGTCAAAGGAGCACTGTATAAACACTGTTAGAGTGGCAATTATCGTTTGCATGGGCCCACCAAAGTATGGGGGTCAAAGAAAGGAAAAACTTTTGGCCTAAGTACAAGGAGACTTTACCCCTAAAGTTTCCTGACATAACATTTTTAGGCTCCAGGCAAACTAATTTGTCCAATCCCAGTAATTGTCTGTAGTGCCCATACAGTTATATTTTTCACAGTCTCTGTTTTTGGTATCATGTTTCTGTATTGAAGGTCCTGGATAGATAAAGATATTATTAAAAAATAAAAACAACTAAACACTGAGAATGTTGGATGCCCTCTGTGATTTTGTCCCAGCATTGCAGAATGCCTAGAGAGTTATTTGTTTCAGAAGACCCCATAGAGCAATTGTTCCAGTAATTCTCCTTGAAGCTAGAAGCTTCAAAGGGAGATTGGAGATGGGGATGGACAGCAAAAAGAGGGCTGCCATCCCCCCATAATTAAACATTCTTAATTACACTTGACATTGTGCTGTTCCTCCTCCCTGACAGAGAGTTCTGGTTATAATACCTATCAAGATTGCTTTGCTCCAGGACACTCCGAAGGCCCATTGTTCACAAAGAGCTTCTCCTCGGTGGTCTCACCTATACCAGGGGGTTCTATCCTGTTAGGTTTCAGATATCCCAGTTCCTCTTTGGGTCCTATATAAACATTATCGTAAATGAATAAACTCTTTCAGGTCATCATCTTGGGACCTGTTCTTTCTTTGTCATGAACTGGAGGGCATGTCTTCGATCCCCTAATACACCTTGAGAAGAAATGTGACCCTTTGGTACTGGTAAAGCCAGCCTGTCAATGTCAAAGAATCAAATATGAAGATTTAACAAATTGGAAATGGATGGGAATACACTTCCTTTAAAAATCCCTTTCCATACTGATTGGAAATTGGCAATCCAGAATCTGCTTGGCCAAATGGGTGCCACAAACACTTTGAAATAGAATTCAACTAGCACATGTTGGTAGGGGGGTATAGTTTCCTAGCAGTCAAGTTTGATGACATTATCAATGTGCTATGTATTTCTTTTCTTTATTTTTTTTTCATTAATTTTCAGATTCTTGTGTCCAGCTACAGGTTTGAGGCCAAAATAGCTAATTAATGCTCTCTCAACACATTCTGTGTGTTGATTAGTTAATTCTATATTTGGGTCAGTAATGAGAAAGTGACAGACTGAATAGAAAATCTAGACAGGGTGTGAAAAAAATAAACCAGGATTGAGCCCTACACCTGGTCAGGACACACTCGAAGGCCTTCTGTTCATCATTCCTTTTTAAAGTTCTTCTGCATTTGTTTTCCTACATACTGCCTTGAGAAAGATAGCAGTTTGTGTTCAGCTGCTTGTCTGCTATAGGCATCACCTGATTTTCTTCGTGTGTGACTGCCAATTCCCTCTTAAAAAGAAAAAAAAGAGACAAACTGGGCACATTTTAAGTTTAAACCACTCAGAATTGTTAGGTTCCCTTCTGCAGTCTTGAAAAAAGAAAAACTAAGAATACGAAGCAGAGAGTCAGTGTCTGTCAAACAGGAAAAACGAAAAGCTAACTTTTTAATTGGTCAGCTTAAGCATTTTGAGCTGAAAGGCCTGGCTTTATAAAAGAAGGAAGAGCTACTTTTTTCCCCCTAATGTCATCTAGCTTAACATCACAATTATACACACACACACACACACACACGCACACACACAGGCGCGCGCACACACACACATATGTATATATATATATATATATATATATATATATATATATATATATATATATGTTTTTGGGTCATACCTGTCAATGTTCAGGGGTCACTCCTGGCTCTACACTCAGAAATCGCTCCTGGCAGACTCAGGGGACCATATGGGATGCGGGGATTCGAACCACAGTCCTTCTGCTTGAAAGACAAATGCCTTACCTCCATACTATCTCTCCTGCCCCTTAAAATATATATTTTTAAATAATAAATGACTAACTTCATTACTAAACATCAACACCTGCAGTGAAACTCTTAGTCGAAAATATCATTTTCTTTTTGTGGCTAAATAAAAATCACTTTTTTATATTCTATATGTATTTAACTTTTTATGATAATTTACACTTTTTTATAGTCTGTATTCAAATTGATTATAATTAAATTTTGTTGTATTTATATTTTCAGTAATTTCTTTCTTTAAGCACTGTGGTTACAAAATTGTTTATATTTGAGTTTCAGTCATAAAATCTACACCGCCCCTCACTCAAATCACTTTTATAAGGCAGTCTGGATCTGACTGTGTTGATTCTGAATAGTCCATAGATAAGGTGTTCAAAAACAAAACATTTTAGTCTAGTTTTGTGAAGAAGCTGTTGAGAACACTTTGCCCTTTACCTTGATCAGTTCTCACACTTGCTTCACTTATTTCTGAATATATAAATACTTGTCCTGGGACCTGTAAAACTATTGTTGTTCTAGGTAAAGAAGCATCAATTATTTTCTTTTATTATGCTTTCCTTGGAGAGGGGAGGAGACAGAGCTTAACCAGAATTTAAAAAAAAAATGCTTTTTTAAATAGCGAATTAGTTTAATTAAAAACTTCTACTTTGACCTCCTTTCTATATTTATTTCATTTATTTAAGAGGAGGATAGATTAAACATTAAACAAAACTGTTAGCCAGAGAACAACAAACGCTCTAGGTTCTGAAAGATTTGCCAGGAACCAACAAATCCTTCATGATTAGCAATTAAGTAGTGACAGCTTAGATTTTGTTCCAATTTTGCTACTGTGTTTTTAATATTAGAGTTAATTCTTCAAAGAGAACTAAAAAAAAAAAAGATATATTTAATACGAAGCATCACAAAACAGCTAAGATGGCAGAGAACACATTTTTTCCTCCGTGAATCATCTTCAGAAACTGGCTTCTTAGTTTTTCTACTCCTGTTTCCCCAAGTTCCTGATGGAGCTTTCAAATAGACTGTAATTCTGCTTCTAAAATATATTTCTGTAAGCATGTGTCTGTGTGAAAAACTGTCTTTAAAAATCATCTAGATAACCAAACCCGAGGCAGAATTTTATCATACACTGGACACAAAATTCCCACTTTATAAATGAAGTCTCTGCCACAGTCAGCATTTTTGATGTAGTGAGATTCAATGAGATCAAGTAAGAATTGATATGTGTGCTGTGCTGTTTTGAACTCGGTGCTCGATAGACAACTGGATCTATGAGGGTGCTCAAACTTTAAGTCGTTTGAATGCAGATATATTGAAGATTGTGAAGTATTCCACCAAGATATGCACCCCATCAGAAATTTAAAATCAAGGCATTATCTGAAAAATTTTTTGTTGCTTTGGCTACATTTGAAAGCAAAATAATTCCCTAGATCATTCCCCTGGATCTTAGCTCTGTTCCTACCCAGCATAAACATAACCAAAATGCTGTTCAACTATATAATGAATATTTTGCTTATTAATTTTAAGTCAAAATTCATATTGACTCCCTGAAGCTAATTTTTTCACCAAACAGGTAACATAGGGTAGTTCCAAAAGGCAAACTTTCCTTGCAACCTTGCAGGGGTTGGATTTTGGGGTATACCCTGTTCCTGTCTGCTCTTTGACAGGCCTCTGGTCATTTTTATTTGAATTATTACCCAAAGCTATCCAAGTAGGAATAGTTCCATAAACCTGAAAATTGCAGGTAAGTTCACATCTTAACAGCATTTCAAGTGCACATTGTAACAGACTCCCAGTAATCAATTTGCTGGAAAGCTGTTATAATAGTTTCTCTCTTTCTCTCTCTGATTCGCAGTGAGAAAGGCAGATGTGGAAATTATGAGTAATGTAACTGATGATCTTAAAGCTTTTAAATACCTAAGCTCTCAACAATCAAGATCTATTGGAGTTCAGAATCTAATAAGAAGTAAATACAATAGGTTTCACTAAGACATTTTTATCGCCACTCGGTAGCACACTCACACTTGCTTTTATGGGTAGCATTATCATCTCATCAGCAGACAAATTGAAGGATGTTATTGTGACACATAATAATTTTGAGTTCATCATATTTCTTCATTTCCTGGTGCAGCTTTTTTTTAAATGAAGTTTTCTCATTAAATACCCCATATCAGAGAATTTTGTCCCTATTAGATCTAATATGAAAGGAAGCAGAGTGTTGTTAAAACAAGCTGTTTATTGACAACTAATTCATTGTGTTCCTCTGTAGGAGGCTCTATAAAACACATCACTGTGTTAAAAATAATATCACTAAGTGATTTTTCTAGATATCTAGGTCCATAAAGCTTACCTTGTGATAATTATTTCCTAATTCATTCGACATTTTATAGACTAGCCTGGCCCCAAAGAACTTGCATGCCATTAAGAGTTAATTCAAATGCCACATTAAATGCACCTCAATATTATTTTTGTTAATATGCAAATCATTCATAATATCAGGGTGATCTTAACATTCAGAGGGAACAGCAAGATTGCCTGTTAATGATGTATTTATCAATGCTGTTGGCGTCTTTCTCATGTTACTATTATATATTGTTTTCAGAAACAGGCTTGACTACAAAGAAAATTTTATTATCTCTGCAATAATAATTTCAAATATTTTGGTAGTAAATTATGTTTATTAAGCCCACAGAAGTACTGACAATCTTTGCAGCACTAACATTTGAAAATTCAGATATGGCTACAAGCTAACCTAGTTTCTAAGATCTGAATTTATTGGAGTTTTAACTATGAAGGAAATGCATAAAGCCTTTTTTGGATGTTTGTTTAACTTGAAAGAAAAATCATTTTTATCGTTCTTCCTCAGTTTTTAAAAAAGACAGTAGGAAAATTTTTATGATTTTTTCATCTTCCCAGAATATAACAATAAATATATATGTATACATTGTACGTAACAAAAATATGAAATGTGATATTTCTTTTTCTGAATATTTTGTAATCTTCCAGTGGTGGGGAAAAAAGCACATAGAGAAATCCATAATTTGATCACAATTGCTCTATCTTCTAAAATCTCCCATGTGTAAACTTTAAAGGAGTATTTTATAACTTGCATTTATTATTTGTTTTATACACAAATCTAGTAATTGAAAAAGCCAATAAATTTATTGAAATAAATTTAAATAAGAAATACATTTTTTCTACATATATGCAAAATAACTCAAGGTTAAACCATGAACTATGTCACGCCTTAAATGCTTTCATCAGAATGTTGACTTTCAATTAAAATTCTTTCTGCTTTGGGTGTTCCCTGAGCTACAGATGACAAGAAGAGCACAAGAGACAAGAAGATTAATTATAAAAAAACATTCAAATGAAATGTACAGTAAGAAAGAGCAAAAGAAAAGAGATGGGTGTGAAGTCTGTCAGTCCCCCAGATTATCTATTCTCAGGATTTCTCCAGGATCCGAATTAACCAAAGGATCTTTTTTGGAAGCAGGATTGTTTTGCTATGGATGAGGGATTACTGATTGGCTTTTTAACTTCAGCTTTTCCAAATAGTTTTTCAGTTATTTAATTTACTCTACATGGAGTCTATTGATTATTCAAGTTGGCAGTCAATTTTATAGGGCATCCCGCTGTTTCTTTGCTTAATGTAGTCAATGATTGTAATTGCTTGATCAGTGCAGCCCATGAAATAGGTTTTGTGTCTTTTTTACAATGCATTGATGGCTTTATCTGATGCAGCTTTGCCAGGGCTGGATTTTTACAGCGCTCCCCGGAACTCCCAGAGGTCTCTAGATTAATGGCTATGGCGAGCAGTTGGAGCTGCTGATGCTGCGTTCCAGAATGGATTCACACATCTGGCATGCCACGCTTGGCATTGGCGCCAGCGTTGTGTAGTGCAGTTACAGAATCTCTCACCAGTGCCTAGTTAACTGTTTTCACTAAGGGAATGAGATAAAAAGCCATTCAGAGAGCTCTTGGCACCCACTCCCTAGCACTGTAGTCACACATTAAAATTTTTTTTCAGACTCCCTTTTTTTTAAGAGGCAAATGATGTATGGAAACAACAAATTACGTGGAATGTTTATGTTTTGAATTCTGTTTGGATTCTAAAAAGCATCCCTTGGGTTTTCGAGTTTCCTGTACACTAACAAGCAGCCCCCATTTTTCCTTTCCCCATCACCTTCCCTTGGATGCAAAAGCATGATAGTGTGAAATACATCCAAGTTTGTTTTTTTTTCATAAAGCTGACAAGGGGTTTAGATTTTTGAGAGAACGATGGATAAGAGAATCACAAATGTGGAAAAGAAGCCTGAACCGTCCTCCATAGCTCATTACAATGAGGCAATTCTCCTGTCCTTCAATGAAGTGCTTTAAATTGCTCAGGCATCATTTCCTTATGACTATATGTCAGTGCTTCATATTTGGTACAATTTGAATTGCATTATTAGACATGTGAAATGTAATTTTAATAAGTAGACCAAGAAAAAATAATGAAATATGCAATAGAGTTGCATAAATCCATGGACAGTATAATTATAGAGTATACATTCATGATTTACAATGCCCGGGACGACATTCACCACCAACAAAAAAGATGGGGGAAGAGGGAGGTGATAATTTTTTAGACCAGCTGGGCTCTGAGTTGATTTTCTCAAGTTTGACATTCATATTGGACAGGTAGAATTTCTTTAATAAAGCTTTTCTTTCTGAGTAATAAACTACAAAGGAATAATTCAGATGGTTAAAAAAAGTCTACTGAGAAGACAGAAAATGGAACTTTAAATTCTAGCTTCAAATGAAACTGAAATTCCCATTAAAGTAAGCAACAGTATAAGAATACCATAAAAGTGTATGAAATGCTAATCTGCTGACATATGTAAAAGAAAAACATTAACGCTTTCTGAAAATAACCATTCACATTGAAAAAATTTTTATAGTCAGTAGGTGATGTCATTGCTAGGTTCGTTTTACCATTAATTTTGATTTTAATACATTTACAATGAAAAGCTGTTCAGAAAATTTACCCTCTCTTCTTTTACTTTTTGGCCTATGGACAAAGTCAAAATATATTTTATCCATTTCATGGATAACCATATATATGAACCAACTTCCTTTCTTTATGCAGAGTGTTATTATTTAATAAACCAAACTGAAAGAGGCTAAGTCAGCAATTTATACTTATTTATTGCCAGCCTAGGCTTTGAAATATGAAGAGATGCCTTTTTTCTTAAAGATTGTGGAAAGCACCTTACCAGTTCTCCACTCCTAATTTCATTTTACTTTGAAATGTTATAAAAATGACAGTCATTTTTAATAGACATTTGACTTCTCATTTGTACTATGTATCCAGAGAGTCTATGATGGACAGCATCAACCCCAATCCCCATAAGACAGACAGACAGACAGACAGACAGACAGACAGACACACACACACACACACACACACACACAGAGCAAAGAGTGGCAAGCAAAATACTCTGAGGAAGTAAAGGACTCACTAATATGACAGCTGATGAAAAGTCTTGCTTCAAAACTGATTTAAGATAACTTGTGATAGTCGATGGATAAGGAAATAAAGCACTCCTAATGTTTATGAATACTTCCATTGTCCAAGTTAGAATATTTATATGTAATCTCTCTTCTACCTCTCTCACAGAAGCAAAAACTTAACTAGTTTGTCCCTGAGGGATACCTATCTATTCTATTGTGATTAGCTTTATTCTAGCTCTTTTATTTCTTAGCTTGACCCATACTTATTTGGAGTTATTACTACTAATCCATCTGTTATTGATTGCAAGTTTCAAAGTGCAAGTCCTTTGTCATTTTCACTTGCCTTTTGTTTTTCTTTTTGGTAGCAAGATGTTATGCAGATGTGGGCACCTAATAAATATTAGAATGCAAATCTTTCTTGGCCTTACATAAAAGAAAAATCTAGCCCAAGTGAAAGTAAACAAATGAGGAACTAAATCACCTGCCTGAAAAGAAAGGGAAAGTATTTGAATAGCAAGAGAAATTTAAGAAAATGGCAAAGGATGTTAGCCCTTGTTTCCTTCTTTTAGGGATGAAAAATTGTAAAAGAGATAGCAGGGACTTGAGTGCTTTGGTTAAACAAAAGTGGATTCAAATTCCTGGCAGTTATTTGCTGAGTGTCCTTTGACAACTACTCTCATTTCACCTAGATTTCCTATGAGGTGAAAAGCTTCAATTATTCTCTGGTTTGGGGTCGATCAAGCAAGAGGTCATGCATGAGCACCTGGTCATTATCTGCCACAGAGAAGGTTTTCCATAAATAATAGGTCCACCAACTGTGCTTAGGAGAGAACAAAGTCCAACTTCCTGGTCCACCTCCATCCTCTTTGCCTCTGGTATTGATGTCCCATCTTTGTCCTTGTTTTGAGCATTTATTTTAATATCTTTCATTTTCATGCCAGTTTATACCAATAATTCCCTAAAGATTAAACTTAAATGCAACTCAGAAGAACAAAATGGACACACATCAAAATTGAGACAGTATTTCATCAATGTAAAATGCATTTCATAAAAGATTTTAATTTAATAGATAGCATGCTATTGTCAAAAATTTCTTTGAAACTCTCTGTCTCTGATATTCTCTCTCTACCTCTATTACTTTTTCTTTCTCTCTCACTCTCAGCAGACAGAGATAACCATTGAGATATAAGGGCCCAACCAAAGCAAAAAGTATTTAGAAACTTTAATCTAAAGTCAAAAGAACTATAAGGGTTAATTAAAAGATTTGGGGATGAATAAAAATGAAGCAAGAACACCCAAAAGAATATCTAAGAAAAAAAGAGATGGAAAATGCGCTGATGGGCATGGTTACCTGAAAGAAATAACTATCATTTTAAATAATATCTTTATTTAAGCATTATGATTACAAACATGCTTGTAGTTGGGTTTCAGTCATATAAGGTACATACTTCCTTCACCAGTGCAGCATTCCCACTACCAATGGTCTCCTTCCACCCCCAAACCCTTACTTGTATTCAAGAAAGGCATTCTACTTTTCTCACTTATTGACTTTGTCATGATAGTTGTCAGTGTAGTTAGTTCTCTGTATCAATCCAGATTTAGTATCCGTGCTGCCAAAGTGAGCACTAGTGTAGTTATTTCTCTAACTTCATTCACCACTCTTTGTAGTGAGCCAGTCCTACTGGAACTCATCTCTATTGTCTTTGGGCATTATTACAATAATGTATTTTATTTTTATTAAAATCCATAGATGACTGAGACTATTCTGTGTCTATTTCTCTCCCTTTGACTTATTTGAGTCAACATAATAGTTTTCATGCGCATTCATGTATAGGAAAATTTCATGACTTCATCTTTCCTGACTGCTGCATAGTATTCCATTGTGTATATGTACCATAGTTTCTTTAGCCATTCATCTTTTGTCAGGCATCTGGGTTGTTTCCAGATTCTGGCTATAGAAAAAAGCACTACAATGAATATAGGTGTGAGGAAGGCATTTTTATGTTGTGTTTTTTGTGTTCCTAGAGCATATCCTTATGAGTGGTAGAGCTGGATCATATCGAAGTTCAATTTTCAGTTTTTTGAGGAATCTTCATACGTGTGTGCCTTAGACATAAGAAGATATTTGCGTATGTGTGTTGAGTTGATGAAGATGAGACTCAGAAATGTGACTTTGGGATACTTGTATTTACCACGGGGTTCTCACACCATTAAAAAAAGCTATCAATTTTTCATATGGAATCAGGCTACCTTCATACTATTTTTAAAGGGATGTCAACTCATTACTCACTCTGGCTGAAAATAATGAATTAAAATCAAGCTAGAATTGATGAGAGCAAAATTATCCTCTTTCTCTGCTCTCAGATCCCAGATAACAACTAGATATCTCTCAGTTTAATGTATTCCTGCAAAATCTGCATTTTCCTGGGGAACATGACTGCTGTGTACCTGTAGAATTCGCTGAGTACATTGATGATACTTGATGATGGGAAAGGAAGCATAAGGAACTCATGAAAGTCTGTTTTTTCTATGTAATCTTCTAAATAATCAAATGTTTTATGTAGCATGGATAATAGTTACCATGGAAAGAACCTTTAAATTTCTTCTAATCCAATTCTTGCTATTAGAATTTCTACCGAGGAAAAGCTTACCCACAGCTTTGGGCATGTAGAAAATGTACGCCTGGATGGCAGAGAGGCACACAGAATGTCAACTCAAGAATTAGTCCAGAGGAGTTGGACTAATCCATATTAGGGGACATTGGGGTAATGCCAACAAATTATTTGTTTCCATACCTGCAAATTACTTCAAAAACTTTTAGGAACTTTCTCATTTTGGACCCTTTTCATATTTTATTGCAATAAAAAGAGTGAGTAAAACAAAACAAATTAGCAAGGAACACTCTTAACTGGTCCGTAACTTACACATAATAAAATGACTTTATACAAAAGGTCCAAAGTATTGTCTCTTAATTAATGGCATGATCGTTTATATTAAAAATATAGAGTAGCTATTTCTCTGGAAAGTTAAGGGCAAACTGATGAATGCACAAACAAACCCAGACACAATCTATACAACTAGGGAGCATAAGGTATCAATTAGAAGATGATTATCTCTTGACCAATCAATGGAAATAGCAGAAATCTATAAAGTCACTTAGCCAATAGAATCAAAGGTAATTAGATAATGTGAAATGAACTGGGGTCACAGGAATATTATAACACTTAGGTCCAGAAAGATGGTACAGTTGGTTATGCACTTGTCTTGCATGAAGTTGAGTCAGGTTTGATCCAAGGAACCACATAAGGTTCCCAATATATGTCGAGGAGTGATCCCTGAGCACTGAGCACAAAGCCCTGAACACAGCTGGATGAGACCTCCAACAAACCAAAATAATAAAAATATTAGAATGCATATTTCCTTGTTTATTTTTGTCTATGCATTCTAATGCACATAATATATGAATATAACAATATACAAATAATTTATATGAGAGAAATATGCAAAAAGGTATTTACTCTAGAGGAAACATGATAAAAAAGAATCATTAACCATTACATAACAATTAATTAAATTTCTTTTCTAAAAATGCACATTCCTAAGCCTAATTTCAGTCCTAAATATAATCAAAATTAAAAACAGGAATCTATATTTTATTTTTGAAGGCAGTATACCTGAAAATGCTTAGAGACAATTCCCAACTCACTGCTTTTAAGTCACTCCCCAAATAATCAAGGGGCCATGGTACCAGGAATTGAACCTAGAGCTAGTTCATGTAAATATACACTCAAGCTCTTTGAGCAGTCTCCCCAGTATCAAAGTGCATTTTAAAATTATTTATATGTTAATAAGTAATTCTTGGAGACTGGGACGATAGAACGGCAAATAGGGATATTGTATGAGGCTACTTGGGTTTTATCCCTACAGAAATTGTGGTTTCCTGAGCCAGCTAGGAGGGATTCCTCAGTACAGAACCAGGAATAATCCTTGAACACTACTGAGTATGGCACAAATTCCCAAAATATATAAACATAAATAACCATTAATGGTGGGAACGGGTAAAAATAAATAGCTACTAAAATATTTTGTAATCAGTTGAATATGACAGAATATGAAATATAATGCCCTAAATATATAAACATACTTTGGTTATGTTGCACCTCCTTGTTTTGTGTAGAAACAGAGTGATGATTAAGATCTTTGTCATCAATCTGTAACTCACTTCAAAATTATTTTGAGGGATGAAGGATTTAACTGAGATCATCACATATATAAGGCTCTGAGCCACATACCTAGCCTGAGAAATACTTTCAAATGGCTCAGCCACTGGAAGAGAAAATATAACAGAAATAGAAAGGAACATGAGAAGTTGACCTAGTGTAAAATGTTAACAACCTATGAATGAAGAATAATGGTATAAAATATACCTTTAACTGTTCTGTAAATTTTATACTTTTCAAAATAAAAAATGAGGTGTGGATCATCCTAAAGAATTATTTTTCTTTTTTTTCTGGTAAAAATATTCTTTTATAATTTTATTTAAACACCTTGATTACATACATAATTGTGTTTTGGTTTCAGTCATGTAAAGAACACCACCCATTACCAGTGCAACATTCCCATCACCAATATCCCAAATCTCCCTCCTCGTCACCCAACCCCTGACAGTACTCTAGACAGGCTTTGTATTTCCCTCGTATATTCTAATTATTAGGATAGTTCAAAACGTAGTTATTTCTCTAACTAAACTCATCCCTGTTTGTGGTGAGCTTCATGAGGTGAGCTGTAAATTCTAGCTTTTTTATCTTTTGTGTCTGAAAGTTATTATTGTAAGAATGTCTTTCATTTTTCTTAAAACGCATATAGATGAGTAAGACCATTCTCTCTCTCTCTCTCTCTCTCTCTCTCTCTCTGACTTATTTCAATCAGCATAATAGATTCCATGTACATCCATGTATAGGAAAATTTCATGACTTCATCTCTCCTGACAGCTGCATTATATTCCATTGTGTGTATGTACCACAGTTTCTTTAGCCATTCGTCTGTTGAAGGGCATCTTGGTTGTTTCCAGAGTCTTGCTATGGTAAATAGTGCTGCAATGAATATAGGTGTAAGGAGGGGATATTTGTATGGTATTTTTGTGTTCCTAGGGTATATTCCTAGGAGTGGTATGGCTGGGTCATATGAGAGATCGATTTCCAGTTTTGGAGGAATCTCCATATTGCTTTCCATAAAGGTTGAACTAGACGGCATTTCTACCAGCAGTGGATAAGAGTTCCTTTCTCTCCACATCCCCGCCAACACTGTTTGTTCTCATTCTTTGTGATGTGTACCATTCTCTGTGGTGTGAGGTGGTATCTCATCGTTGTTTTGATTTGCATCTCCCTATGATTAGTGATGTGGAGCATTTTTTCATGTGTCTTTTGGCCATTTGTATTTCTTCTTTGTCAAAGTGTCTGTCCATTTCTTCTCCCCATTTTTTGCTGGGATTAAATGTTTTTTTCTTGTAAAGTTCTGTCAGTGCCTTGTATATTTTGGAGATTAGCCCCTTATCTGATGGGTATTGGATGAATACTTTCTCCCACTCAGTGGGTGGCTCTTATATCCTGGTCATTATATCCTTTGAGGGGCAGAAGCTTCTCAGTTTAATACATTCCCATCTGTTAGTCTCTGCTTTCACTTGCTTGGAGAGTGCAGTTTTCTCCTTGAAGATGCCTGTAGTCTCAATGTCCTGCAGTCTTTTCCCTACGTGTTGTTCTATATATCTTATGGTTTCGGGTCTGATATCGAGGTCTTTTATCCATTTGGATTTAACCTTCGTACATGATGTTAGCTGGGGGTCTAAGTTCAATTTTTTGCAAGTGGGTAGCAGTTGTGCCAACACCACTTGTTGAAGAGGCTTTCTTTGCTCCATTTAGGATTTCTTGCTCCTTTATCAAAAATTAGGTGTCTGTATATCTGGGGAACATTCTCTGATATTCAAGTCTAGTCAACTGATGAGGGCCTGTCTTTATTCCAGTACCATGCTGTTTTGATAACTATTGCTTTATAGTAAAGTTTAAAGTTGGGGAAAGTAATTCCTTCCATATTCTTTTCCCCAATAATTTCTTTAGCTATCCTAGGGTGTTTATTATTCCAAATAAATTTCAAAACTGCTTAAACCACTTTTTTGAAGAATGTCACAGGTATCTTTAGAGGAATCACATTACATCTGTACAATGCTTTGGAGAGTATTTCCATTTTGATGTTATTAATCCTGCTGATCCATGAGCAGGGTATGTGTTTCCATTTCTGCTTGTCCTCTTTTATTTCTTAGAGCAGTTTCATAGTTTTCTTTGTATAGGTCCTTCACATTTTTAGTCAAGTTGATTCCAAGATATTTGAGTTTGTGTGGCACTATTGTGAATGGGGTTGTTTTCTTAATGTCCATTTCTTCCTTATTACTATTGGTGTATAGAAAGGCCATTGATTTTTGTGTGTTAATTTTGTAGCCTGCCACCTTGCTATATGAGTCTATTGTTTCTAGAAACTTTTTGGTAGAGTCTTTAGGGTTTTCTAAGTAGAGTAACATGTCATCTGAAAATAGTGAGAGCTTGAGTTCTTCACTTTTTATATGGATTCCCTTGATATATTTTTCTTGCCTAATCACTATAACAAGTACTTCCAGTGCTATGTTGAATAGGAGTGGTGAGAGAGGACAGCCTTGTCTTGTGCCAGAGTTTAGAGGAAAGGCTCTAAGTTTTTCTCCATTGAGGATAATATTTGCCACTGGCTTGTGGTAGATGGCCTTAACTTTATTGAGAAAGGTTCCTTCCATTCCCATCTTGCTGAGAGTTTTGATCAAGAATGGGTGTTGGACCTTATCAAATGCTTTCTCTGCGTCTAATGATATGATCCTGTGATTTTTATTTTTCTTGCTGTTGATGTTGTGTATTTTGTTGATAGATTTACAAATGTTAAACCATCCTTGCATTTCCGGGATGAAACCTTCTTGATCGTAGTGGATGATCTTCTTAATGAGGCATTGAATTCTATTTGCCAAGATTTTGTTGAGGATCTTTGCATCTGCATTCATCAGCGATATTGATCTGTAATTTTCTTTTTTCATAGCATCTCTGTCTGGTTTTTGTGTCAAGGTGATGTTGGCTTCATAAAAGGCTTCATAAAACTATTTGGAAGTGTTTCTATTTTTTCAATTTCATGAAAGAGTCTTACCAGTATTGTTAGTAGTTCCTCTCAGAAAGTTTGAAAGAATTCATTAGTGAATCCATCAGGGCCTGGGCTTTTGTTTTTGGGCAGATAATTGATTACCGTTTTTATTTAATCAATAGTGATGGGGGTGCTTAGATATGCTACATCCTCTTCATTCAACCGTGGAAGACTATAAGAGTCCAAGAATTTATCCATTTCTTCCAGGTTCTCATTTTTAGTGGCATAGAGTTTCTCAAAGTAGTTTCTGATTACCCTTTGAATCTCTGCCATATCAGTAGTAATCTTTCCTTTTCCACTCCTAATACAAGTTATCAAGTTTCTCTCTCTCTTTCTTTGTTATTTTTGCCAGTGGTCTATCAATCTTGTTTATTTTTTCAAAGAACCAACTTCTGCTTTCGTTGATCTTTTGGATTGTTTTTTGGGTTTCCACTTTGTTGATTTCTGCTCTCAGCTTTGTTATTTCCTTCTGTCTCCCTATTTTTGAGTCCTTTTGTTGAGCACTTTCTAGTTCTATTAGCTGTGTCATTAAGCTACTCAGGTAAGCTCCTTCTTCCTTCCTGATGTGTGCTTGCAAAGCTATAAATTTTTCTCTCAGTACTGCTTTTGCTGTGTCCCATAAGTTCTGATAGTTTGTGTCTTTATTGTCATTTGTTTCCAGGAACCTTTTGATTTCCTCCTTGATTTCATCTCGGAACCACTGGTTATTTAGCATGAGGCTGTTTAACTTCCAGGTGTTAAAGTTTTTCTTCTGAGTCCCTTTGGAATTCACAAATAATTTCAGAGCCTTGTGGTCAGTGAAGGTAGTCTGCAAAATTTCTAACCTCTTGATATTATGGAGGTATGTTTTATGTGCTAGCATGTAGTCTATCCTGGAGAATGTCCCATGTACTTTGGAGAAGAATGTGTATCCAGGTTTCTGGGGATGGAGTGTCCTATATATATCCATTAGGCCTCTTTCTTCCATTTCTCTCCTCAGGTCTAGTATATTCTTGTTGGGTTTCAGTCTGGTTGACCTATCCAGTGTTGACAAAGCCGTGTTGAGGTCCCCCACAATTATTGTGTTGTTATTGATGTTAATTTATAGATTTGTCAACAATTGTATTAAATATTTTGCTGGCCCCTCATTCGGTGCATATATGTATAGGAGAGTAATTTCTTCCTGCTTTACATACCCCTTGATTAATACAAAATGTCCATCTGTGTCCCTTACAACTTTCTTGAGTATAAAGTTTGCATCATCTGATATTAGTATGGCCACTCCAGCTTTTTTATGAGTGTTGTTTGCTTGAATTATTTTCCTCCAGCCTTTTATTTTGAGCCTATGTTTGTTCTGACTATTCAGGTGCGTTTCTTGTAAGCAGCAGAAGGTTGGATTGAGTTTTTGATCCATTTAGCCACTCTGTGTCTCTTAACTAGTGCATTTAGTCCATTGACATATAGAGAAAGAATTGTCCTGAATTTAATGCCATCTTTATATCAAAATTTGGTGTGTCTTTTGGTTAGTATTGTCTTAAATTAGGTCTTTCAGTTTTTCTCTTAAGACTGGTTTTGTGTCTGCAAAGTTTCTGAGCTGTTGTTTGTCTATGAAACCATGTATTTTTTTCATCAAACCTTAAAGTGAGTTTTGCTAGGTATAGTATTCTTGGTGAAGCATTCATTTCTTTGAGTTTTGTCACTATGTCCCACCACTGCTTTCTGGCCTTGAGTGTTTCTGGTGACAGTTCTGCTGTATATATCAAGGATGTTCCCTTGAATGTAATTTCCCTTTTTGATCTTGCTGATTTCAGAATTCTGTTTTTATCTGTGGGATTTGTCATTGTGACTAGGATGTGTCTTGGGGTGTTTTTTCTGGGGTCTCTTTTGGTTGTTACTCTTTGAGCATGCAGGATTTGATCGCATATATTCTTTAGCTCTGGAAGTTTCTCTTTAATGATGTTCTTGACCATTGATTCTTCCTGGAAATTTTCTTCTTGGGTCTCTGTGAGTCCAATGAATCTTAAGTTGTTTCTGTTGAGCTTATCATAGACTTCTATTTTCATCTGTTCTCATTCTTTGACTATTTTTTCCATTGTATGTTCATTTGCCTAAGTTTTTTTTCCAATCTCTCCCACTGTATGGAGTTTTATTTATCTCATCTTCCACAGCACCAATTCTATTCTCAGCTTCTGTTAGCCTGTTGAAGAGCGTATCCATTTTGTCATTCAATTCGTTTACTGAGTTTTTCAGGCCTGTTATTTGGCCTGTTATTTCAGTTTGGAGTTTTGTGATTTCTGTCTTCATATTTTCTTGGTTCTTATTAATGTTCTGTTTAACCCGATGCATGTTTTCTTTGAGTTCTTTGAGCATCTTTCATATTTCTTGTCTAAACTCCTTATCTGAGAGATTGATTAGTTGGTTGGCTGTTTTCTGGTCATCAGAGTTGTCATCTTCATTCTCTATGTCTGATGCTGGCCTGCGTTGTTCCCCATTATCACACTTATATTGTGGGTTTTTCTACGTGTTGTGGTGGTATTCATTGGCTAAATGATGTGCTTGGCCATGCTCCTCTGGCTCTGCCCTATCTGGGTGGGTTGACTTGCCTCCAAGGTAGGGGAGCTCTCAGTGGATGAAGCCTCACACAGGATGAAATCTTAGGCCTGAGCATGCAGCAGAGAAGATAGTCTGTGGAGAAATGCTGGGCTTCAGTGATCCAGCTCAGTTCTTAGTGTGGTTTTTTTTCTTCTTGTTGCAGTGGCGATCTTTCCTTAGAAAGAGTGCATGACCACCTAGTGAAGCAGCGTGGCTGTGCTCTTATCAATCTCTGGGAGAGCGAATTTTCTGGGCCCTTTTCGGCCCATTTCCAAGAGGTTCAGGAGACAGGACAGGAGACAAACACACCGAATTTTTTTTCTTTAAAGCAAATAGATGAGTTACTTTTCAGGACAAAAAAAGTGTTACAGGAATTTTTCCTGTACTTAGTTGGTCCAAACTTTCCTTCCTGTTACCATGTAATTAGTTTGGGTTTTTGAAAAATAGTAAGAATTTAAGGTCTGAGCTCGTATGTGTCCATGTGCTTAACTAAACTCTGTGTTGATGGTTCCTTTATTTATTCTCAAAAGGGGTTATAGTAAATCTCTTCCCTGTTGAAACCTGGGAAGATGCACACACAGATCCACCCTACAACTGCTGCCACTCCAATGCCCAACCATGCCACTTTTCCACTAATCTCTGCAAACTCCTAACACTCCTCAACTCGAGATATTATGAGTGGCTATTATTTCCAGTAACTCTTTGGAGCTATGTTGAATGGTGGGTTGTGTGTTCCACAATCCCTAGAAAGGGAGAGGTATTCTCATGTCCCCTATCTGGGTAGGATAAGAGACTCAGGTCCAGCAGCAATTCAGAGGCAGGAAATAATCCACACATAGTTGGGAAGGAAGAGTAGGCCAGAAACTCACACCGCAAGTTGTTCACCCACAAGCCAGTCACTCCACCATGTGGAACTACAAGACAAGATGGCAGCTCTTCGTCCAGGCATCCAAAGCAGACTTTATTGGGAGAAACAAAGCCCACACCCAAGGGGAGGGGAAAATCAGATAAGGACACAATAAGAAACATCTAATTAGAAGGCAATATGAGGACCAAGCCAAAGACCTCTACAAACAGAGCTAGAGAAGACTACTACTTCCATGCCTCTGTACTTCCAGAAGTCCCAGTCAGCATGCCAATGAATGACTATTGTCTTCAACATACTCACAAAGTCACAGATCCTGGAAGTCTGAATCATGTGGCTGATAATGCAGAGTTGTGATACCTGCATTATTTAAATAATAATTTCCCATTAGGAATATGCCAAATGAGATGTGGAATGATCACAGAAGTCACATAAGTTCAACAAACGAAACCAATAATAAAATTATCAAAAAGCAAGAAAACACCTTAGCATAGATGGATGTGGAGATTACTATGATGAGTGAAATGAGTCAGAGAAAGAAGGATAGATATAAAATAATCCCTCTCATTTGTGGAATAGAATAAAGATAAAATATTATATAATAATAATATCCAGGGACAATAGAGATTAGGGTCAGGTGGACCAGTCCATGGTAGAAAGCTTGCCGCAAATAGTGGCTCAGTACAGTTAAGGTAGAAAAGGAACCATTATGACAAGTAAAGTTGAAACTGATCATCTTGGACAAAAATTGGGTGCTAAAAGGGGATAAATTGATATGCATGATACATACCTCTTAATTAACAGTAGTACAAACCACAATGTTAAAAAAGGAATAAATAAATGTAATAGAGGGAGATAAGTAAGATGTCTGCCTAGAAGCAGGCAGGAGAGAGGGTGGGAGGGAAACTGGAGACATTGATGGCAGAAAAAATATGCAATGATGAAGGATGGTGTACATTGCATGAAAAATCATAAACAAGGTATTTAAGTAAAATAATTATTAAAATTAAAAGAAGTTGTTGGATTGGCAAAAAAGTAATCTGTCATAGTTTTAGTTTGAGGACTTTTTAGGTGGGACATACCTTGCAGTACTCAGGACTTATTCCTGATGCTGCACTCAGAAATCATTCCTGACAAGACTTGGAAGACCACATGAGGTGCCAGGAAACAAACCTGGTTGACTACATGCAAGGCAAGTGTCCTACTCATTATATTATGTCTTCATCACTCAGAATTTTAAGAATAACTGCCAAATATTCATGAAAAAGAGCAATAGACATCTTATTAAGAATCCTTCAGATAAGGGGCCGGGCGGTGGCGCTAAAGGTAAGGTGCCTGCCTTGCCTGCGCTAGCCTTGGACGGACCATGGTTCGATCCCCCGGTGTCCCATATGATCCCCCAAGCCAGGAGCAACTTCTGAGCGCATAGCCAGGAGTAACCCCTGAGCGTTACCGGGTGTGGCCCAAAAACCAAAAAAAAAAAAAAAAAAAAAAAAAAAAGAATCCTTCAGACAATGGCATAATGACCCCATTGTAAGATATAACAATTTTCTCAACTTTTAGTGAAGTTTATTTTCAATAATCCCAATATTATATAGTTGTATCAAGCAATATTAAGTAAGTTATTCATTCCTGCCAATGGACTGTCTTGGGGAAAGTTGGGAAATTGAGAACAATGATGAATAGAATGGCCCTATCCCATCATATCTCCTGACAGTTCTAGGTTCTAACTCAACAGTTGAATCATCTAAGTATTCTAAGAAGTATTCAATCTTGGCAAATTCTATATTATTCCAAGCATATTACCCATTACAACAGTTTTTGAAAAAAAATCAATAATACTTAGTATTCTTAGGATAATTTATTTCTACAAAAAGTTTGAGGGGAAACTTTAGAAACTCTGGTGTTATTGTTGCTCATACTCTCATGTTGAATTTACACCTATCCCCATATTAACCATTGGTTTATATGCATGCAAAAATAGGAAATGCTTTTTAATATGGTGAAATTTTTTTGTACTAACTTTCTGTAAAGAGCATTTCCTGTGGGATTTTCACCAATATGTCAAAGGCATTTTGGTGCCTGGGAATATCAGCAATGGTAGAAAGATGAAAGAGAAAAAGGGCATATCTCCAGTCCCAATAAGAAGCAAAATCTTCTATTAAAACGAGATACCATTGTGAAAAAGGGAAAATGTAGACAGATTAAAGGAAAACAACTCTAGAAGTCAAATAAATAATTCAGGGATAAAGCCAATACCCCAGTCCCTATTTACAGAGCCAAAAGATAATCATCAACACTGTTGGGCACTCCACTCCTCCACTCCCCCAAAACAATGAAAAATAAATAAATAAAAACCATCTCTAACATGGGCTAAACTTTAAATTATTAGAATAAACATGTAACCATAGCAGTTGTAATTTTAACCACTTACTTTGGCATTTACTATCCCAAGTTAAGCAGTAAGTAATCAAGAATTTCTATTATCTGCTCCCTCTTTTGTAACCAAATGGGGACTAAAGAAAGAAAAGAGGCAACTTAGTGAAAATGTGACTTTTTCACACTCATAAATCATAACGAATGGATTTTCTATTCAAATGTTTGATTAGTGAGAGAGCTACACAAGGAATAATTTTGTTTGCATATTTTAATTCTGACCCTAATCAAATACTAGCCTGTGACTGACAGAAGAGAAGGAGATTTAAACGAGCGTGTATTGATCACTTGGCATGGCCAAAAAATAATTAAGTACACACATATGCCTCCACATATGTAGATGTGGATGTGTGTATTCTTTTCTCTGACTTACATTTCATTCAAGCCTATCATGTAGGCAAGCTTTTGTCCATTTTATTGGTAGAGAATTACAGTTCACAGAGAGAGACAGAGATAGAGACAAAGAGAGACGGAGAGAGAGAGAAAGAGAGAGAGAGAGAGAGAGAGAGCGAGAGGGAGAGGGAGAGAGAGAGAGAGAGAGAGAGAGAGAGAGAGAGAGAGAGAGAGAGAAACTTCTCTAAGGCTGGCCAACTATGATTTTCCTTGGGGGTCAGAGTAACCAAAACCATACCTTTTGCTATTGTTCTGTTACCAGTTAATGATGAAAGCATGATTCAAAATTGACCTCTTAAACTCTAAATTTCTGGAGAGTTATCTTGGGCTCTGATTCCCAAATGCAGTTCTCAGGGCTGCTGCCTTCATGCACAGTGTCCTGCTTGTTGGTCTTAGACTTTCTGGCTCTGGGCAAATCTAGGAGGGTGGAGCCTTCACATGGTCCACAGTCTACCCTGTATGTTTGGGCCTGAAGTGAGGTTAACATGCATATTTTCAGTTTTGTGTACTACTAGAGAATAAAGAGCTACCTGTAAAAAGCTTTTACAAATATTCTGTATGCATTCATAGAAGATATAATAATCAAAGAATAGGGTTTCTTTTTTTGGGGGGGTTGTTTTTGTTTTTGTTTTTGACCCACTCAGGGGTTACTCCTGTCAATGCACTCAGAAATGGCTCCTGGCTTGGGGGACCATATGGGACACCAGGGGATCAAACTATGGTTAGCGTGTGCAAGGCAAACATCCTACCACTGTGCCACTGCTCTGGTCCCCTAATCAGAGAACTGTTTTATTCAAAAATGCTCCCTTCCCAATTTTCTCCAAACTGTGTACCCTGTTTGTTTCCAGATATTGCTTGGAGCACTAAACATGAGTGATGCCTGAGCACAGTATAAGGAATAAGCCCAGAGCACTATTGAGAATAGTCAAAATTAAAACAAAACAAAATAAAAACAAAAAAGACAAACAAAAATTTAATCTAGATTAAAAAAATACACATATTTCACCATGAATTGGGATTTGAAATTTTCATAATAGTTCAAATCTAATCTTTGTTTCTAGTGAAGTATTATCAAGTAAGAGACATCAATTTTTGTTTATAATCAGAATTTCTTCCTAAAGTAAAGAAAATATCTTTGGGCATTATTTTCTTTTGTCTATATCCATTGCTGCTCAAAGTTTCCCATAGCTAAGTTCTCAGTGATCAGTCCTACTAGTATGTGAGGTGAATATATACAGTGCTGGGGATTCACCTGAAAGAGTCTTAACCTCTGTAGTGTTTCTTAGGCTCTTCCTTATAATATCCTCAGTCAATATTTTCATAGTCCAATTACTTCAACAGCCACAAAAGCAACAAGATGTTTTAGGAAAAAAAGTACTTATTGGAAATGTGTTAAGTATATTGGGATATAAAAGAGGAGAGTCATTTACCTGTACTTTATCATCTTTTATATAGTTTAGGATGTGAACCATCTATTTTATTTACTTTAAGAATATTCTTAGGTGGGGGCTGGAGAGATAGCATGGAGGTAAGGCATTTGCCTTGCAACCAGAAGGCCGGTGGTTTGAATCCGAGCATCCCATATGGTTCCCCAAGCCTGCCAGGAATGATTTCTGAGTGCAGAGCCAGGAGTAACCTCTGAGTACTGCCAGGAGTGACCCCTCAAAAAAAAGAATATGCTTAGGGGCCAGAGTGGTAGCACAGTGGTAGGTCATTTGCCTTGCATGAAGCTGACCCAGGACAGATGCAGGTTCAATCCCCCCAGTATCCCATATCGTCCCCCAAGCCTGCCAGGTGTGGTTTCTGAGTACAGAGCCAGGAGTAACCCCTGAATGCTTCTGGGTGTGGCCAAAATATAAAAATAAAATTAAAAATATGATTAGATGATTGAATCATTTACTAGTGAGCAACTCTCTAAGAAAATCATTTCAAAATCGTGTGGGTTTTTTTTTTTTTTTACCAACCTCATTTTTTCTGTAAATACTAAGTTCAGCGTCTTCTGACTTTCCTCCCCATCCTGTACATTGGATTAAATGAGAAGTCACCAGTTGTGCACTTAAGCTGCTATCTCAGATATTCTGACTTTGATACGTGTATTGAGAATAAATATTGAGGGGTTGGCTAGACTTCAACTAGGTCATTAGGAAAACTGTATTCACATATTCCAGCATTCAGGCACTCTGGCCCTGTTAAGATTTATTTCCCTACCATGTGTGCAATCCTGAATTGAGACTTTGCAGTTTCATTTTCCACGTCCCTCTGCATCCACGTCTGGATGTTGGCTGTGTCTTCAGAGGAAGTGCCAATTTTCCATGAGAGCAACAGCCCCTGCGGAATTTTTGGCCTGACCAGAAGCAGGAAGAACAGGAAGGGTTATTTTAAAAAAGTCCCGTTTTCACACTGCTGATGTCTGGAGAGTCTAGATAAGCTTTGAGCCTGTTTCCAAATCTTGAGGTGCCCCTTTCCAAGCTCGCTCTAAATAGGGTGTGAAAACATAACTTGCTGCAGAGGGACTGGACAGTGATCAAGACGAAGCAGAATTGGCAGTGTGGCTTTGCTTCTTTTCCTTTCCAGAATGGAGGAGGTGAAGCTGCCTTCCCATTCTTAATGGCTTATCTAGGAGACAGCTCTGTGAAGACTGGCCCAAATATGACTTTTCTACTCTTTTTATTTTTTATAAATATTATGCTTCAACTTGTTGAGTTTTAGTGAGCCAGAGAGCAACCAAATAATCTTTATTCTTAAAATATTTACACGTAGAAGATGCTGGGCATAAACCAAGTTGTGGATGTGACTACGAGTATACAATTTTTATTAAGTTCTTCAGGTATTTACACGCTTTTTCTTCCTCAAAACTATTCACTGTATTCTTTCTTTCTTTCTACTGTAAATTTAGAAGAGATGCAAATAATTGCCTCTTTTCAGTATGGTTGTGATAAAATACTATTGTGAATTCTCTAATGAGCTTTAAGATATGAGTGTTCCCAACCCAGAAACTATATTCTAAGTATCTTAAAACTATTAATATCCACCTAATATTATATGATGGGAATTATTTTATAAGTTTAATGAAGAAACTGACACGCATAACAACAAAGCCTTAATAAATGTCAATATTATCCATTGTAGAAAACCTCATATATTCTGTGATCAATGTTGATCATTATGGAGAATAGTTAATAACTCCAGAAATGTTCCATTATGCAAATAAAAAGGCTAAAAATGTTCATTTATTTCTCTAAAATTAATGACTTATGTACATTTTATTATTAGACTAGTACTTCACAAAAACATGTTTGTATTTTTGTTTGAGAAGACTCAAATGTTTTAAATATAGGATATTAAAAACAAAATATCACCCACCTTAGAAGTAACTAATTGTTGTATTAATTCTTAAACCATCAGGTGAGATTGGCATATGGCATGGGGGAGGGTAACAACCAATATCCTTTCACAATTAATATGAGCCATTAAGTTATTCAATTATTTAATGAAAACATTTTTAAGTGAATAGTTCATAGATTCCCATGTTCAGGACAATCAGAACACAAACTGAAGAACACGGTCTTATATGCCATGAACAATAATTCCTTTTTAAAAAGGGAGAAATGGGGCTGGAGCGATAGCGCGGCAGTAGGGCATTTGTTTTGCATGCTGCTGACACAGGATGGACCTGGGTTCAATCCTCCATGTTCCATATGGTCCCCGTAAGCCAGGAGTGATTCCTGGGTTCATAGCCAGGAGTAACCTCTGAGCTTCACTGAGTGTGGCCCCAAAATAAAAAAAAATTAAGGGAGAAAAACTGTCTTTAATTCTCTCATCTTTCTGTTCTTCAAGAATCAAAAGAAGACATTTATGAGCAATATCGTGGGACATCTAGACTGTAAGCTTTATAGCTTTATTTCTCTGTAATGCTTTCTTAAGTTTTCAGTAAAATTTCTAGTCAGATGATGATGGCTCAGATGGAGAGGGAGGAAAACAGGTAGATGGAGATAGATATTTTTAAAGCAAATAGTATTACATTTTAGTAAGTGAGAAATTCATCAACCACCAGATCACTGCTCATATGTGTTTGTTCCCAAGATAAGGAAGGATGTATCTAAAAGCACAGGCTTACATTTCATCAATTTAGGCCTTTGCAAGGGAGTCATTGAGAGAAAAGTTCTTTAATTTCAGGAAAAATAAAAATGTTGTGTAATTATGTGATGGCAAAATCATGATCTTCAGTAGATAAATGGTAAAGGACAGACTGTTGCGAAAGTTTCTTTTGCTGTCAGTACAGTGATGCCAGCTCCATCTTTCTGTTTTATTCAATGATCTGAGTAGCATTACCCAATGCTTTATATGAAATGTATCTATACTATTTAATAAATAACTGTGATCTTGTGCATTATGAAAAAAATAACAATGAGACTGAGTAGTTCTTGTCAATAGAAAGATTTCTTTTTTTTTTTTTTTTTTGGTTTTGGGTTTTTGGGCCACACCCGGTGACGCACATGGATTATTCCTGGCTCTGCTCTCAGAAATCTCTCCTGGCTTGGGGGACCATAGGATGTTGGAGATCTAACTGAGGTCTGTTTGGATCAGCTGCATGAAAAGCAAATGCCCTACAGCTGTGTAATGCTCTGGCCTCTACAAAGGTGATTTCTTATAGAACAATATGAGTTTTCAACTTGCTTCTCCCCCTCAAAATTCCAACAGTATTTAGAAAGAGATTAAGAGATTGTGCCAAATATAATGAAATAACTATTTAACATACAATGTAATTTGAGACAGAGCACAAGATATAAAAGTACAAGTAATATTTTTATAGATATTTGTGAGGGGCTAAGGGTTGTATACACCTGGTTGTATACAGGGCTTATTCCTGGCTCTGCACTCAGGAAAAACTGGCAGTGTGCTCAGAGGAACATCTGGTGTGTGAAGGTTGACTGGATGAACGGATGGCAAGGCAAGCATTCCAGCCACTGGTTCATCTCTCCAACACTGCCTTATATATTTTGTAATTTTTTTATGATTTTCAGCATATCTACAATAACAACAGAAGAGTAATTAGAAAAATGGATCTAAAGATAAAATTTATTATTCTTCCTTATTTTCCAGCTTCCTTGTCATTATAAAACTTCCCATTTAGAATAAAAAGTAATTCCAAATTTGTCAAGGGCAAGAGAAGTAATAGCTTCAGAGTTGTTTATATTCCATAAGGAAAAAAAAAAGTAGCTCATTCTTGGTTAAATCCTTTGAACAAATATACACAAAGGTGACTCTCACAGAGTTAAAAGTGAGTTATTGCAATATTCACTTACCTTGGCATCAGCTGGAACATGACTTAGAGGCAGTGACATGTGGCAGAGAGAAATCAATAACTCGAAATAGTTAGTATGCCGTGGCCCTCGTTTGAAAGGGCGATCATTTCATTTTTCTTTGGTGTTTCATGGACTTTGTCACCCCGGATTTAGAAAACAGAAAGGATCAAAATATACCTTAAAGTTGAATTTTTATTGGAGAACTCTTTATTGAAATAGCCAGCACCCTTGAGTGCCTCTGGTTCTTTGTGTGTTGTGTTCAATTGTGAATATCATGTATACTCCAGAAGAACTCATTTGCGTTATTTAGGAAGAACTGTTGGTTTTATGTGCTTGGCCTTTATTAGATTAGATCTGGCCAAATTGGCTGGATCATTGTGTTTAACTCCTTATACTTATGTTTTATAACATTATAATAAAAGGGTGAGTGCTTCCCATCAGGGCCCGTTCACAATCATTTATCCTTAATGTGTCTGAAAGAAACAGAGAGAAATGCAAGGAGACACTTTCTCATTCATGATTAAAAAAAAAAAAACAATTCTCTTGCCTTCACTCTTGCCATTCTGATATTGTATTCAAGGCTTGTTCTTAGCCTGCTCTGAGACAAGCTAGGGCAGGCCCTGTAATATGATTCAAATTGCAATCTCATGTCTTGCATTCCCCCAAACACCTCATCTCCACTGCAACCTGGAACCTTCATTCCAGTCCCCAATTAGACTAATATATCTGCCCAGCTCCGATTGGGGGGTGATGGATTGGCTGGAAGGGTTGGGGGGGGGGAGAGAAGAAAATTTTCTCAGCTCCTCTGCATTCCCATAGGCACAAAGATTTGACAGATTGGGCAGAACTGCCACGAAAGAGTCTGACACAGATGGTGTAATTAGAAAATGCGAAGTGTGAGTGTGAAATTTATCTTTGATCAGCACCTCCTTGCCAGATTGTCATCTATGTTAATATGATGATGGCTTCTTGGAGATGGATAGAAGGAAGCAGCAGCCTTGAAGAGGAAAGGGAGACTGTTCGCGCCATAGAGAAGAATTCTATTTACTTCTGCAAGCCCATCCATTTCAACAGGCCCAAATAAAATTGTCCCGATTTCAAAGTGAAAACGAGCCTAACCTGATTCGCGCACTTTATTAAACCTGTGATCAATAATTTCAGCTTGAGTTGGAAGAGGAGACGTGTTAATATTTGATGGAGTAATAAATAAAAAATACAATCTATAACTATAGGAGCTGTTAAAGACAATGTTCATCTCTCTCTATCAAGGCTCTATGAAAAATGCATAGAAGAAAATCATTACACTCTGTGGCATGAAATGTCAGATCCAGCCAGCAAAGTTTTATTTTCGGCCTTTACTCCATTCATTCTACTTCTAAATAATTGCCCTGTTTTTATTTTGTTGAAAAGGACTCTAGCCTTATTTACATTAGCATTTTAGACGCATCTTTTTCATTGCCATTTTTAAATCATAAAGCGAATTTCATCCTATTTTCCCTCATACATTTCCCAGATACATTTACTGGAAAACATAGCAGGGTGTTATAAAAGATACCTTTCTGAGAAGTTGTGTTGAACAACAATAATTTTTTTCTTTGGATAACTCGCAGGGTTCAGGTTTGCAAGAGAGTATGATGGACTACATTTTGCTCTAATCTGCTCCAATGTTCGCATTGATGGTGCTAATTTTCAGGAAGGTAAATTAGCATAATTAATGACCAGCCAAATTTGGGGGTAATACAGTATGTAATTAACATTAGAGAGTTCTGTTGTACCACCTGCCCCCACATTGCATTGTTGCAAGGGATCGAACTGTACAGGAGGAAATTTTCCCCTTTGCTGCACTGTGCAGAATGCAGGCTTTCTTCATCAGAATAAGCCATTAGCTATAATGGCATGTAGATGTAATGGAATGTGCTCGAAACATCTGTGCAGAGAGCAGGGGAGAAATTGCTGCATGCAGTCGTAGGCCTTTGGGGACCTTGATTAAGGATTGCTTCAGAGAACTTGAGATCTGGTTTGGGATGCCAAGAGAGGGGAGGGGAGAGAAGGAGAGAGAAAGAGAAGAGGTAAAGAGAGGGAGAATAAAGGAAAATATGCTAATAGATTTACCGATGTACTGCAGGGTGAACAAAGGATTTTTAATTTTTTTTCTCCCCTTATTGCTCTTATATTGCATCTGTTCTCTGTTGGGCTTTCACTTATTGAAGTGATCTGGAAAAATGCAGCTCTAAAAGCTGTTCATTGGGAAAGATCATAGCTGTAGAAACAAAATAGCTTGCTTTTTTCTTTTTTTTCCCTTTTGGTTAGCTAATGAAAAGTTTCTCACAACCTGTGAAAAAAATTCTAAATATTATTTATGCTAAGAAATATCATAAAATTCCTTTCAGACATGAAAATGAATATCCAGACTTAGTTTGAAAAATAACGTCTGATTTCTCATTTATTTACATATATGATCCATATAATGTATCCAGTTCCTAAAAAATTCATGTTGAATTACTGTTGTTTATAGTTTTAAGGACTAACCTTTTTAAAAATATTTATTAGATATGATAATCATTTTAATTCTGATGATTAAGGTGGTGTCTTTATTTTTATTATTTGTATCAACTTCTTTTATTAATAAATTATTTGATTGAATCATTGTGAGATACAGTTACAAAGTTGTTGATGATTGAATTTCCATCATACAATGTACAGCAACCTTCATCAGTGTACATTTTCTGCTTCCTTTGTCCCCAATTTCCCTCCAGCTCTCTCCTCTCTGCCCTCTCCCCTGCCTGCCTCTGTGTCAAACATCTCTGTATCTCTCCTCCTTTTTATCCTTTTAGATCTTGTGGATTGAAATAGCATTACTGAAAGGCTATCATGTATATCACTTTATCTCCTTTCAGCATAAGGTGACTTCTTTTGATGTATTTCTTTGACAGAAATATTTATTGAGCACTTGCTATGTGAAAACAATTTCTATGACAGGTGTTTGGTCACCATTGTTGAAAATAGAATGGGTCACATTTGGCCACAAGCATGGTCAATTGTATCATTTCAGCCCATCTCCTTCTTCCATGCTGACTGCTAAAGCTAAATTGATCATGCAGTGATACACATGGATTGCTAAAATAGTTCAGTTGAATGCACTGATTTTGATGAGCTTTGAAAATTATAGGAGTATTTATAAAAATGCTCACTTTTAACTGCAGCTTCGAAGTAAATATAAGCCCAAAGAATGCTACATTTTTTTTTATCGAATAAGGAAAGGGTTAAACATTTGTGTAAGTCTTGCAACTGAAAGGGAATTAGCATGCTGCAAGAAACAGATGTGGATGTATTGCCTAGAAAATTAGAAACAAACCTGAAAATATTGGGTGATTTTATGATTAGGTAAATCTTACACTTTCTAATTATAAATGACAATGAAGCACTCTATTCACTGGAATCTATCTTTCTTGTGAAATAAGGAGCTCGCTGAGCTGGTGCCAGAAATTCCTTGCACTGAAGTTTAAAATATGTAGGGAGGTAAGAATGTAATAAAAACTCAAAAGCTAATAATATTATGGCGACTGGCATTGTTTACAATGTAGAGAGCACCTGCTGTTTGGAAAAAAAAAAGGAAGAAGAAAAAGTGAAATCATCAAACTGTTCCTACATGGAAAATCTGGGCTTTCTGCCAATTACACAATGTGTTTCAGGTGCACTGTAAATAGGAACAATAAAAGGTGGAGAGGAAAGAATATGAAATGTTAAATTTCAAATACACAAGAATATTAATATGATGTTTCTTGAAAGAAAATCTTGGGACTCTTCCAGTGTTCTCCTGTGGAAGGTGGTGGTTTAAATTTTTTACACAGCATATGTAAAGTTCTAAAACTTTTAATTGCCCGCGTCTTAAAAAGAATATATATGAATGCAAGATTATTTGCTTCAGCACGATTGCTTCTAGTTGTTGCAGGCAGAAAAGTTCATCTAAACCTGCAAAAATGAATTGCCTTTCTCCCAACAATTCTTTATTAGTGTTTGCATGTAATTGTCTGTAAGGCAATATGGAGAAATGATATTGAGGGTATAATGAAAAAAATAAGCACCCAATGCTTATTGTTTTAGACTAATTTCATATCAAATTCACATTATTAGCCACTGAAAAATAGCATACATAAATTGGGAGGGTGGGACTGTACATCTGTTTTCCTACTATAAGACACTTAATAATGTATTGCTCAAGAATTTGATACCTAGGGGCCGGCGAGGTGGCGCTAGAGGCAAGGTGTCTGCCTTGCAAGCGCTAGCCAAGGAAAGGACCACGGTTTGATCCCCCAGCATCCCATATGGTCCCCCCAAGCCAGGGGCAATTTCTGAGCGCTTAGCCAGGAATAACCCCTGAGCATCAAACGGGTGTGGCCCGAAAAACCAAAAAAAAAAAAAAAAAAAAAAAGAATTTGATACCTAGGGGCCGAGCGGTGGTGCTGTGGTAGGGCGTTTGCCTTACATGTGGCTGACAAGGATGGACCTTGGTTTGATCCCCCAACGTCCCATATGGTGCCTCAAGCCAGGAGCCATTTCTGAGCGAGTAGCCAGGAGTAATCCATAAGCATCACTAGGTGTGGCCCAAAACTAAACAACCAAATAAACAAACAAAAAAAGAATTTGAAGCCTATTTTTGTCAGCTAACAACTCAAGTTTCAATTTTCTTTTTGTTGATAAGTTTACTGTTTTTCAATGAGATTTTTTTTTAAAGCAAGGGGTCTTTGGAATATCTATTATGTATATATTTTTATTTGGGGATCACATCTGGCCACACCTGATGTGGTCTTATTTCTGGCTTTGTATTTAGAGATCACTTCTCAAGGGATCATATATGGTGCTGGGGGTTGAACCTAGGCTAGCCACAATAAAGAAAAGTTAAAGACTGTATGATCTCTCTGACCCTTGATTATATTTTAAATTCCAATAGCTCACAAATCAAATTGGACCATCAACTTAATAACTTTACCAAATAATTTCTTTTTTAAAATATATTTTATTTATACACCTTGATTACATACATGATTGTGTTTGGGTTTCAGTCATGTAAAGAACACCACCCATCACCAGTGCAACATTCCCATCACCAATGTCCCAAATCTCCCTCCTCCCCACCCGACCCCCACCCGTACTCTAGACAGGCTTTCCATTTCCCTCATACGTTCTCATTATTAGGACAGTTCAAAATGTAGTTATTTCTCTAACTAAACTCATCACTCTTTGTGGTGAGCTTCCTGCCAAATAATTTCTAATGTCAATTATTTGGGGCTGAATAGAGAGTACAGTGGGTAGTGAGGGCATGCAGTTGACCTGGTTTTAATTCTACACATCTCATATATTCCCCCCAAGACCCTCAAGTTTAATTCTTAAATGAAAAGCCAAAAGCAAAACCTGAGCACCACTGGATGTGGCAAGAAAACCAACAACTGTGACCAATTACTTTACAGTGATAACTTGAAAATCCTTCAAGAACTGGGCATTTTTAAAATATCTCTATTTTCTAGACTAAGCATTAAATTTTGCAGTTGTTCCTCCAGGGGCAAATAATTTTAAGAACTAAACAATTACAGAATATTGAGAATATGTTTTATTTCTTTTCAGTAAAGAAATAAAGAGAAATCTACAATGCCTCCTAAATGTTTATGTCACAAAGATAATCATTAATGTAAAGAGGTAGGATCTAGAATGAGACAAGATATGTAAAAATAATTTATGTCTTTATCCACCAGCTTTGCATTGTAATAAACTTGGTCTTTACTATTTCCTTGGTCTTTACTATTTACTTCACTATTTACAAGTGATTTATTTAGAATGTTTCCTCATCTTTAAAGGTGGGGCAAAAATAGTACCAAGTTATTTAAGTGTTAGGAAAATTTAATAAGATAATTACCGGAAAGGTATTTGTAACTCATTTAGTTTTTGCTCTTATTCTTTCTGAGACATTCTGTGTCATAACTGTCAAGAGGCAAACTTAATTTATTAAAGTTGTCACTGATTAAAGAAGTCTAATAAGATATTACAAAGAAATTGAACTCAACACTGTTTAGAGTTCTTCAAAGAAAGTTAACAAAAATAATATGGTAACATAGATAAGAATATAGCATATGAGCAATATTGAAAACAAAAATCTACAAGTGCAACATGTAAAAGAGCAGAGGTTTTGTAAGTTCAAGTTTCAAAAGTTGGGGCCGGAGAGATAGCATGGAGATAGGGCATTTGCCTTGCATACAGAAGGACAATGGTTCGAATCTCGGCATCTCATATGGTCCCATGACCCTGCCAGGAGTGATTTTTTGAGTGTAGAGCTAGGAATAACACAGAGTGCTGCCGGATGTGACTCAAAAAAAAAAAAAACAAAAAAAAACAAAAACAACAACAAAAGAAGTCTCAAAAGTTAGAAATACAAATACTATAAAGTAAGCTTTTCATATTCAGATTCCTGTTTCTCTCTATTACTATAGCCTTTGTTTCTCACCTCTAAGGAAGGGATATCAAGCACTCTCTCGCCATAACTAAATTGTAAAATGCCAGTATTTGCCTGATAAATAGAATATTCACATAAGTCTACCATAAATTTTATGATCTGCCTTTTAAGAATTAATTTTAGAATTGCAGGTATATATGTAAAAATATGTATTTTTGGTTTTGGTTTTGGGCCACACTTGTGATGGTCAGGGGTCACCTCTGGCTATGCACTCAGAAATTGTTCCTAGCTTGGGGGACCATATGGGACTCTGGGGCTTGAACCCAAGTCTGTTCTGGGTCAGCGCATGCAAGGCAAATGCCTTACCACTGCACTATCACTCCAGCCCCAAAATATGTAAAGATTTTTAAATAAAGAAGTCTCAGCTATTTTAATGAGTAAACAATATAGACAGTCATTTCAAAGAACTTTTCACTACTTTTTTTTTTTTTTGGTTTTTGGGTCACATCCGGCAGCAAGCAGGGGTTCCTCCTGGCTCTATGCTCAGAAATCGCTCCTGGTAGACTCGAGGGACCATATGGGATGCCGGGATTCAAACCACCGTCCTTCTGCGTCTAAGGCAAATGCCCTACCGCTGTGCTATCTCTCTGGTCCATTTTCATTACTTTTTAACAAGAGACAGATGGATAAGGAAACTGTTGTATGGCACAATGACACTCTACACTGCCACTAAAATGGATAAAAGCCATGCCTTTGCAGACATAATTGATGGACCTGAAGCAATAATGCTAAGTAAAATGAATTAGGAAGTCATACACAATATTAGATAGTTCCAAGCATATACAGTCTATAAACTACTAAATAAAATAAATGGGCAGGAAGCAAACAAACTGATTCCCAGACTTGGTGAAAATTGTAGGAGTTATCAGAGAGAAAGGGAAGGAAGGAAGAAAGAAGAAGAATAAAAGAGAAGCCTTTTGTTGGTGTGTTGGTACTAAAACATGGATATGCTAACATTTACACATATGTAGAGAAATGAAGTTAAACTCCTAAAAGTATGTAATATTGTAAATCAATGTTAAGTTAATACAAAATAACTTAAGAATTTGGGGGCCAGAGCAGTGGCACAGCAGTTTTTGCTGTGTTTGCCTTGCATGCAGCTGACCTAGGATGGACCATGGTTCGATCCCCCCAGCATCCCATATGATCCCCCAAGCCAGGAGCGATTTCTGAGCACATAGTCAGGAGTAAGCCCTGAGCGTCACAGAGTGTGGCCTGAAAATCAATCAATCAATCAATCAATAAAACCTTAAGAATTTCAAATATAAAAAGGCATTCTTCCTAATCAAGTAATACTATCTTGTACAATCTAGAAAAATTATGTTATGTATATTCATCATGTGTTATGTTTATATATTACTAGTTCAATTTTTCTAAAAATTAAAAATTAAATGATGTATGGAAGATACGGTAATATCCATGGTCTGAACTCTTCAGTATAGACTTCTAGATGACCATATACCAGATTTTTAAACAGTTTCAAATAATGTAAGCAAGTTATAGCTTTGGGAAATACCTACATATCTGGTGGACAAACTTTCTCCCCTGATACCCACCCCTAATACCTACACTATAAAAATTATATTCTTATTTGTTTTATCCCCTTATTTAAATGTAGGGATGACATTTTTATAACTATTTTAAAATAATTTCTCTTTAAAGGACAAAAAATTATCACTTTATTCCCTATTCCATTGTCTCCTTTTTAAAATTCTGAACACCACTTGAAAACTCATAACCACAAAGATTAAACACAGTTAAATATTTCTTTATTAATGTATTTTAATATATTAATCTACATATATTAGCCCAACATAATTAATGTAGCTTTCTGAAACAAGTATTGCCATTTCTCTATGCATATGCATGTACATGCATAGATTGTCATTTTGGAAGTACAAAGCATAAGTTTTAAAAAGGCGATAATAACCTTCAGCATCTTAAATGAATGTTTTAGCATATTGGTTATAATGGTGGTGATTACTTTGATGAAGGCAGTAAGTATGTACCCTTCAGAATCTAGAAACAAATATCTGAGAGTAGTAGGTGATGAATTCTGTCATTGAGAAAAAAAAAAAAAAACACAAACAACCCTATAGTCTCAGCCTATACCTAAAAATATTACTCCTGCTTGGGTAACTTCTTTACTATGGATAATAAAATAAAATGATGAGGGGATTATGTGCTCAGTACCTAGTTATAAAAAACTTATTATGACAACTGTAAAAACTAAGCATTTCTTTGACAGGATCAGAAAGGCATGACTGATCTTGTCTCCACTGAAAGAATTCAATAACACCTTCTAAATATAGGAAACAAGTAATCTTTACTGGGGCCTGAATGATAGTACAGTGAATAGGGTGTTTGCTTGAATGTGTCCACCATAGTTTGATCCCCGACATCCCATATGGTACCCCAAGCACTGTTAGGAATGATTCCTGAGTGCTGAGCCTGAAATAACCCGTGAAATTAACAATGTGGCTGAAAATTAAACCAAAAATCAAATTAAATGGACCGGAGCAGTGGCACAGCCATAGGGCATCTGCCTTTCACGTGGCTGAACCAGGAGAGACCATTGTTCCATCCCCCAGCATCCCATATGGTCCCCCAAGCCAAGAGGGATTTCTGAGATGAGGACATAGCCAGGAGTAACTAACCCCTGAGCATCACCGGGCATGGCCCAAATCCTCCCCTCCCCCAAAAAAATTAAATTAAAAAGTTATATTTTTGTTTGTTTTCCTGTAATACCCAGGGCTTATTCTTTTCATAGAAGAATTACTCCTGGTAGTGCTCAGGGGACCATGAGGTGATAAGAAACAAATCTGGTTTGGCTACATGAAGGCATATACCCACACTCATTGTACTATCTTTTTAGTCTAAGATATTTACATTTTAATGCCTTAAAGTAAAAAAATATATAAGAATTAAAATTTCTTTCCATGTTCCCTAAATTTATTAATATAATATTGGCATTACAAATTTGATTAGTTTCTCTACCACTAGTTCCACTATGGAATTTTAGGATGCAAATCATAACAACAATAGCAAGTGTTAAAAATATTGGATTTTTAATGTATGAATTACTTTATTTAAAGACCACATTAAATAGTTCTCATAATATATTTGCTTATAGATAATTGGTAATGAAAATATTTTTAATAAAATATGAGAAAAACTACAGAGACAAGAAAAATTGTGAAAATTATTGTATCTAGCAAGGAGGTCGTTAAGTAATTGTCAGATTTACTAAGTTCATGTTGCTAATTGTTCATTCTGTTAATTCGTCTTGTTCTTGAAAATTAGGTTACTTTGAACTCATGTTGACATCTTAATTGGTGTGTTACTTCTGGGAAGACAGTATTGAAAAGTTTAGAATAGTTATTTTGTCCAGAAATTCCAATCTCTGTGGTTTTCTGGCTGAAAGCGCAGCTTCTGGTGCTGTCGTTCCAAATACTGTCATACCTAATGTATTTGGTCATTTGGTATCTGCAGAGATCTTTGGTTGAGTGGTGAAGCTACTTAATGAAATTCCAAGAGGCATTATTAATATTAGGTGCGACTTGTGCCTGACCACCTCAGTCATCAAGTTAAAGTTCACTATTCTCTCTATGTTGGCTATATGTTCAGATTTCATCTCATGGTCCAGTGACAGCTCTGAACAATTTAGTCAAAGTTCAAATCTACTGGAAAACCAAAAAGTGTCTTACTTTTACTCCATAAAAGTGTTTGGTTAAGTGCTAGAGAGATAGTACAATAGACAGGGCACTTGTAGGCAGCAGGCCTAGATTTGATCCTCAGCACACTATATGGTCCTCTGAGCACTACTGAAAGTGATCCCTGAGCACAGAGCCAAGAGTAAGTCCTGAGTGCTACAGGATTTGGTCCAAACAACAACAACAACAACAACAACAACAACAACAACAACAACAACAACAACAATGAAAGTGTTCAATTGAGCACTAAAGTTTTTGGTTGTGGCTTCCACTCAGTTCGTCTATCACTGAATCTAAGAAGGTGATGTGGGGATGGGATAAAGCTCTTATTTTCAAAATTTTATTTCAATGCATTTCACCTTCCAGAGCTAACTATGGAAAATAGATTTGTTCAAATATGTACTCTAAAGTGGATTTCCTTTGTAAAAATATGGTTCCCCAAACAAGAAGATGGTTGACAAGACAAAGAAAAACAATACTAAATGGTGCTACTCTGAAAGAAATCATACTGGGGGCTGGAGCACAGCGGGTAGGACATTTGCCTTGCTCAAGGCTGACCTGAGTTTGATCTTAGCGTCCCATATAGTCCCCTAAACTTGTCAGGAGCAATTTCTGAGTGCAGATCCAGGAGTTACCCCTAAGCACTGCCAGGTGTACCTCCCCCAAAGAAGAAAGGCCTTATATTGAGCAAATGAACAAGACTGGGCTTTACAATGGTGTTTTCACCCAAATAGCAATCATTATAATTATGTGTTAATCAGGAAGCTATGTAAAATGTTAGTAATAATTTACTATATAGCTTTGATGATAGAATAAATGAGATAATGATATTGATGACATATAAAATTCTTTACACACTGTTTTGTAAACTTTTTCAATGATGCAACCTGACTAGCTTTTCAATTCAATACACAGTACATAGAAATATGACCAAGTTTTCTTCTAAGGACTAGATTGACTGCCTAATTAGTTTATCAGTTTTGTATTCTTAAATGAGCCCAAATATTTAATTTAATTCTGCAGTATACATATTGTGCGTCTTTCCTTATCTAATCATGTGAGAATTTCAAGAAGTGAAATGTTTGATTGAAGGATATATTCATATATATCTATACACTTTAACCATACATTTTAAAATGTATTCACTTGAAAATCTGTACTATAATCATCAAGGGTTTTTGAAAATGATTGTTTTCATAGAATCTTGAAAGTTGTATATTTTCTGAAACTTAATAAATTGGGGAGTTAATGGAGAGTTTGGAGTAAATTGGAGAGTTGAGCCACAAAGGGCTGTGTTACAAACTTACTCCTGGCTTTGTACTAGGGAGTCATTTTTGGTAGAGCTCAGGAGACCATATGTGATGCCAGGGATAGAATCCAGATTAGGCACAAGCAAGCAAGTACTTTACCCACACTACTGTTCCTTTTAGTTTTAGGGCCACATTTGATTCCTGGTTGAGCTCAAGAAACTATATAGGGTGATGGAAGTAAACCCAGATTGCAGCTGCCATCTACAAGACAAGTACTATACATGCTATACTATCTCTCTGGCCTAAAGATAAAATTTTAAGTTTGTGGAGCTGGAGTGATAGCATAGTGGGTAGGACATTTGCCTTGGACATAGCTGACTCAGGTTCAATATCTAGCATCCCTTATGGTCCCATGAGCCAGCCAGCAGTGATTTCTGAATGCAGAGCTAGGAAGAAACCCCTGAGTAGCATCTGGTGTGTCCCCCACCAAAAAAAGATTAAGTTTGTTTTACATTTTCTGTATTGACATTGCTTTTAAATCCTCCCTTTTTCTCTCTCTATTGTTATGTGATATATGTGTTGCTATTATTTAAAGATCTAAAACCAAGATTGAAGACAAAGGAATTTTACTTTGATTTATGTCAATGTGTCAGGAACTGAGGAGTAGAAATGTTCAAAGGCTAAAGGAAACATTACCCAAAACGTATAACATTATGAAGTCAAAAGAAGAGGCCAATTTTACTCAAAACATATTTTCTGATGAGGGAAAAATAAACCTTTTCCTACATTAATAGACATTTGCTGCAGGTAATACAATTGAGGTGAAAAAAGTTATTACTCTAAATCTCATATTTGGGCCTTCTATAAATCTAAGTCTAACAAGTGATGAACTTAGATCATACTCCTGTATGTTTAGATGAGAATGAAGGCAAGTGTTGACTTCTACATCACTCACAGGAGGTACCTGAATACTGCTTATCCAGTCACTAATATTTTACTATTTTTAGCAATTTTTAAAATAATACCAATTAAAATAAATTGTCAGGGTAGGTTAAAACATATATTAAGGATTCAAGTCCTCCCAAGTAAATAGATGTGCATCATGTGTTATTTTTAGGATCTATATTAAATGAACAAGCAGAATTTTGTTTTTCAGTTTTGAGTCATACCAGTTGTGCTCAGAGTTTACTACTTGCTCTGCACTCAGGGCTTACTGTGGAAAGGGTTTTGTTTGCCATATGTGGTGACAGGGATCAAACCTGAATCAACCACATACAAGACAAGCTGCCTACATACTGTACATTATGTACTATTGTGCCAGTATAAGAAGTTTTCTAAAATATCTTATCTGCCCATGTTTCTAGATGTAATACTCAAATCCATCTTTTATCACTATGTCCTCATTCCAATTAAACAGGCATGCCATATATAGGAAGCATTATAGAGATTGCTTAGGAAGAGAAAAGCAAAATTTGTCTTTCTTACTTTTTTTAAAATGATAAACACCAGCACGTTCTAAAATTTGGTGAATAATTTTTATTTAAAATGGATTTCTCAGGATGTTAATTCATGGGGAGATGGTACAGTCGTAGGTTGGGCAAAAGACTTGTAAAAGATTGATCCAGTTTAAATCTCTGGCATTCCATACGATCTCCATCAATGAGATGCTTGATTCTTTAGCAGAACTAGAAGTAAGACTAAATGTTGACTAGAAATCGTAAAATTAGCTCAGAGGGCTTGAAGAGTTAATACAGTCATTAGTCTTATATGTGGCCAACTGGGATTTGATCCCATAGGAATCTAAAGACCACCAGGAGTAATTCCGGAGTGCAGAGCCAGGGATAGCCCCTGAGCCTTGCTGCCTGTGACCCAAAACCAAACAAAAAATACCCAAGCAAAATAAAATTAGATCAGAATTCATTTAGGATATAATGAGGAAAATATAAGCACAGCATTTTAGTATCTAGACCTCAAAGGTATTCTCAATTATTTGATTACATTGATAAAATAAACAAGTAGGGTTTCATTAAATTTAAGAGGTTGTATGCATAACAAAGGCAGGTTGACCTACTGAATGAGAGAAGGTATTTGTAAATAATATATCAGATAAGGAATTTATCTTTTAGATGTAAAAAGCAATCAGTCACAAAGCTCAGCAACAAAGAACCCAGTAACTCTAGAAAAATAGGAAGAAAATGAATAAATACTTCCACTAAGAGGACAGGCATGGCAAATAATTATATAACAAGTGTTTCATGTCATCTCTTAATAGAGAAATCCAAATCAGATTAACAATGTGGTATCATTTTATGCCAGCTCTGGTTCAGTCTCTGTGGAAAATAATGCTGAGGTTACTCAAAAACCAGGACCAAAGTTCCCATGTGACCTACAATGGGCTGGAGTGATGGCACAGCAGTAGGGCATTTGCCTTGCATGTGGCTGATCCAGGACAAACCTTGGTTTGATCCCTGGAGACCCATATGGTCCCCTGAGCCAGGAGCAATTTCTGAGCATATAGCCAGGGGTAACCACTGAATGTCACTGGGCATGGTCCAAAACTCAAAAAGAAACAAAACAAAACCAAAAAGACCATATGACCTAGAATTTCCAATTTGGTACATCTACTTTCGATACACAAAAGCATTAACTCAAAAATATATAAATACCACTCTCACAAATGCATTCACATCTGCCATATTTGCATTAAGCCAGCTCTAGAGATTCACTCTGTTCCCAAAAAAAAAAAAATGTAAGTTAATGTAAGACCTCACCCAGCTACTAACCCAAAACAAAGGCATTCCCACATCTTCCTCTTTCTATTAAATCTCCTTTGGTATGTAAAAGCCCCCCCAGGATCACACTGTCCTGCCCTGGTGAATTTTGTTCTAGGATCATAAAGAAAAGGCAAGTATAGTTTGGTGCTCGGAGAGACACCATGAGGGAGAGAAGCCACTGACATATGTCTTGCCTGACTAGCTTGGATTACTAATCTTTCACCACTACCCTGCTTTTTCAGACCTTTATGAGGTTGTAGATACAGTGTGTGTGAGGTGATCTCACAACTCATGGATATTTTTTTTTTATAAAGAGTGAAAAATTGTGGGTACACTGGCCACCCAGCTGAAAGCTGGAAATCTCAGTAGGAGAGGGAGGGCTGAGTTTCTGCCCTGCTGAAACCATGCATTCTGCATCCATCACCCACAACCACTTCTTCGCCAATGGCTCTATTTCACCACTTCTCGACAACTCTCTGCAGAGACAACAACCTGACCCAAACTCTGGATATAACAGTATTTGTGTTGATATCAGCAGAACATTTCTTAGATTGAGTAAGACACCCTCTCGCTGCATTGTCATACTTTGAGAAGCCCTGGAAACTAAAAGCATGCCCCACAAAAGCCTCAATATCAGCAATAGTGCCTGGGATTCGTGGAACCCATGCCTGCATTCAGATGACAAGTCTATATATTTTTAATACTATCATCCCCATATGAACACAGCAGTTGAGATCCCCACTGTATATCTGATGCCATCTAATGTTTAGAAACGGATGAAGTTTCTAAATGGTCAAGTAAAAGCAAGAGTTTACCAAATCTTCTGACAATGATGTCATGATCTCAGCGAGAATATGATAATTTTCACAAATGCTCTTGTTGCTTTACTCCATGTTTTCTCTTTCCCCTTCTTTATCATTCTTTCTTTTCTTTTATAATATTTTCTTCTCCCACTTTCCTGGAAACAAATAGATTATGAGCAACTATGTCCACTCTGTTATAAGTGCTCTTTGAATGAAGTACATTTAATGAAAGTAATTACAACTTCTACCTAAAGAATAGAGAAATTTCTAGAAATATTTGAGGTTATTTACTGATTTTATGTCCCCTAATTTCATGTTATTTTGAACATGCTCTTTTTTCTCTTTCATTAAAGACTTTTATGAATCAAGTCCCATTTCTGCCTTAAATATATATATATATACATATATAAATATGTATACACACACCTGTGTTCAGTACAATGCTTCTGTCAATAGCCAGAAGCCAACTTTCGAATTATTTCCAAGCAGTGGTCCTCACACCAAACAATAGATAAATTGCATAAAATAATATAGATGAGTTTAGTTTTAGAAATGCTAAATGTGAGCTGAGGTGTATTTGTTTAGTAGTAGAAATAAGCTTAATAACAAGTAGGTGGACTAATTACTTGAATTGAATGTCTTACATTAAAAAATACTCATAGGACTAGTGCGGAGGCGCAAGCAAGGAAGGCATCTGCCTTGCCCATGCTAGCCTAGGACGGGCTGCGATTCAATCCCCAGTGTCCCATATGGTCCCCAAGCCAGAAAATATCTCTGAGCACATATCCAGGATTAACCCCTGAGTATTACTAGGTGTGGCCCCAAAACCAAAAAGAAATAATAATAATAAAATAAAAATATTTTTAAAAAATAATACTGATAAATACAACTAATGTATAATGTAGAATACAAATAAATGCAATATATTGAACAAATATTAATATGAAAATATAGAACTATATTAGAATATGCCTCAAGAAGTGAACATAAAGGTAATAGCTATGTAAATACCTTATATGCATTTTCTTTATTTTTATCTGCACTACTTATAAATTACTGAGAATGGAATCTTAAAAATATGAGATTGCAATTATAAAAATTGCCTGCTGCTTAAAATTCTACTAATTTATGTTTTAAATACCTTGAGACTATATTACTATGTGCTTACAAACCAGATATTTATATTTCCCCAAACAATTTAATACTTATAGTATGAATTGTCCTCTTGTGTCAATTTTTGCACATTACTTTCTTTGATATTAAGACAATCAGACCAGCTTTCCATTGGACTATGTTCGAACATTACAATTAAATTGTTTTCTTACTATTAACATTTTTTATGTTCATGTTTCAGAAGTATAGCTGTAAATAATACATAGTGGATATTGCTATATTATTTGATGACTTTTTTCTATAAAAAGTTTAAAAGAGTATTTAAAAGAGTAATAAATATCTGTGTTCCTTTCTCCTTTCTTCCTTTTTTAATTCAATTTTAACTGTCATTTAGTTTTAAAACTATTTCTACTCAGGGCTGGAGCAGTGGCACAAGCGGTAGGGCATCTGCGTTGCCCTCACAGGCTTAGAACGGACCATGGTTCAATCCCCCGGTTTCCCCTATGGTCCCCCAAGCCAGGAGCAATTTCTGAGCGCAGACCTAGGAGTAGCCCCTGAGCATCACTGGGTGTGCCCCCTACCCAAAACAAAACCACATTTCTACTGAGGGCCAGGAGATAGCTTGGTGGCAAATGTATCTGCCTTCGTGTGCTAGGCTACAAGTTTGATCTATGGCCTGAAACACATTCATAGCTCTATTATTGGAGACCCCAGTGTCCTACATTCAGGGATATAAGAACACAATAGCTCAAAGATAATGTGACCCCAATTACAAGTGCACAAGCAAATCCCATCTAGTCTGTGTGTAAAAACAATTAGGGCGTGCCACCCCAACAAGCGTTACAATAATAAATATAGACTTTCACACTTTCCTTCAATCTTTAGGCATTTGTGGGCTGGCACCTGCATACAGGTCCATGAACTTGCTGTTATATATACATTATATATATGTAAATTCAAACCTTTCTTTTCAAAAAATTAGCTGCTATTTCACTCTGCCTTGTGATTTATAATGGAAATCATTGTAAATAATGATTTATGTAAATGTACGTAAATTGATGTATTAGATGAAAGTGAATCCCAATGTAAGTCATTTGCAGTTATGTTTTAGACATACCATGATCCCACAGCAGTGCCATTTACTCTCTATCAATGTCCCGGGTTTCTTATCCTACTTCTCATTCACACTCTACATATCAGCACTTGCGCATGGTCAGGTGGTTGAAAACCACTGCACCAATCCACAACTGGAAAGGAGTAAATCCAGGGCACATAAGTGCCAGTACTTAAATTAAGAGTATGGCCTTCAGAGTAAATACCACAACCAACTAAGGGAGTGTTACAACCACAAACCGATGAGTGTGATCTCTGGTTATCACAACAACGACAATAAATAAATAAATAAATAAATAAATAAATAAATAAAGGGTAGGAAAGGATGAGATTCTTGCAATTTTCTAAATATTACATCAGGTATAATTGAAGTATAAAAATAATAACCCAATATTTTAAGAATATGTACCTTTTCCCACTCCAATTTGATGATCTGTTATCATGTATTTTATTATTTATTTATTTTGAAGGTTTTATTTAGAGGGGGGCCACACCTGATAGTACTCAGAGGTTACTCCCGGCTCTGCATTCAGAAATTGCTCCTGACTCAGCGGACCATAGGGGATGCTGGGGGATTTAACCATGGTCCATCCTAGGTCAGCCACTTGCAGTGCAAACATTTTACCTTTGTGCCATCACTCCAGCCCATGTTCTTTTTATTTCTGAATTATTTCACTCTGCATGACATTCTCCAGTTCCATTTATGTTACAAAGGGAAAAAATAATGTTTTCATATTTCATAATTTTCTATGATAGTTAATTGTTTTTAGCTCTCAGTTCCCCTACTCTTTCAAAGACGTCACTGGGTGTGGCCTTAAAACAAAAACAAAACAAAACAAAAAAAATTAATTGTAATTTGGATTTTCCAATAGAGTATCATATCTAAGTGAGCCACAAAAATAAAGATAAGATTCCAATTAGAAGAGAAAACATAAAAGAGGAGAAACTCAAAGAACAAAAATGATGTGGAGACAGAGACCATAATAGTGTATATGCAAATCATAAAAACCCACAAGATTTACTAGAATTCACTAGAATTGAGGAGAAAAGCAGAGAAAAGAATTTTCTCTAGAACTTCTAAGAAAACCCGATTTTGCCTAGGCCAGTTTGCACATATTAGGCATCCAAAACTGAAATGAAAGATTGATGTATTTTAATATAAATTGCTATACATCATTTAAAAATCATGTATTACATAGTCAATAGAGTTTATCATAATATATTTGTTTCCACTTGGAAACAATTTGAGACCTCTTGGCCCCTGGTCCTCATTCTTTATTTTTTTTCTTCTTAATCTTATAGTAAAATGCAGAAATATGAGGTTGAATAAAGTAATTCAGGACCAAAGGTTCTATGAAGAAGGCAGGAGCCCCTATCTAGAAGTTGACAATAAAAAGATGGCAGTTTTTTGCGTAGGCACAGCAAAAGTTGGAGAAAATAGAAAGAATAAACCTTTGGCCTAAAAACAGGGTGTCCTTTCACATGAAGCATCCTGCCATAAGATCAAACAGGTTCCAGGCATACTAAATTCTCAAACCCCAAAATCTTTCTTTATGGTAGTCCCAGAAAAAGTTCTTAATCACAGTTGTTGCAATCAGACTTCAGTAATTAGAGATCTTGGTTTCTGTATAGATCTTATGTTAAAATCAGGGTGTCATGGAGAGTCTTCTAGTTTCATCTGACTATTAGGTGGTGAAGCAGGGAGACCACCCTCCTCCCCACCAAAGCAAAGTTTTTGCTGTTTCTAAGTTACCAGGATGTTATATGAATCCACCCTAAAGCAAGTTGATGCCAGGGCAGCATTAGAACCTTTCCTGGTAGAAGTTCAATTCCTGGTGCTGGTGCAGAAGATTGCTAGTTCCAATGATGGGATCCAAGGTTCAGGGTGATGTTCAATAAACTGTAGTGTAAGTCAAGTCAATATGATAATGTTGATTTTAGCCATTAGGTTTAGTCTAATTTATTGATAACCCTAAAAATTCAATATGACCGAACAGAATTTGGAAACAGCTTACCTATTTTCTGTCTAATACACAGAGTGAATATTTCACTCTTCCTTACGTCAGAGTCTCTCCTAACAGTCATCATTCTAATTTTTTTTTTTGGTTTGTTTGTTTGTTTTTGGGCCACACCCGTTTGACGCTCAGGGGTTACTCCTGGCTATGAGCTCAGAAATCGCCCCTGGCTTGGGGAGACCATATGGGACGCCGGGGGATCGAACCGCGGTCCGTCCTACACTAGCGCTTGTAAGGCAGACATCTTACCTCTAGCGCCACCTTCCCGGCCCCAATCATTCTAATTTTTTAACACATTATTATTTCCTTCCTTGGGCTCTGTGACTGCTGATGTTGTCTGAATCAAATCTTCTTCCCATTCCCTGGCATACATTTAGCCACAAATTATTAATTCCACATCTATTATCTATTAGACAGCATTCGGGGCATTTAGAAAAGGTGATGAACCCAATAGAAGCCCTACTATTCTTCTGAACCACCATTTTAGTCCATTTCTATAGTTGGTCTCTGAGTAACGTACTCTCAGCAATGTATTGGTTATTTAATAGTCAATGCTTATTGAACTAAAATTGAATGCTTTGAGAAACCTTTAAGTTTCTAGTAACTAATTCCCTTACATTTCCTATTGAAAGTTTGACTTTACTAGTTGAAAGATAATAGCCTACTGGAATTTCTTTGGCAGACAACTTCCATTCCCAGATATGTTCCCAGATCTACAAAAATAACTCAATGTAAGCTTTCACTTTTGAATATTTTCTGGCAAACCAAATGAAATATCAAGCTATACTGGACTTGCAAGTCTTTGCCAAAGATGGCAAACCCTAGGGCAGTTAGCTCAATTAACCACTGCCATGTCTAAAGGTCATTTGGGACTATTTAATTGTGGCCATTAATGTGTTTGAGCAGCTGCTTCATAGAAGTAATTTGGAGCCCTGGAGAAACAAGAGGCTACATAAATGTATGGGATCATTTGAAAGAAAAAAAAAAAAGGCTGTCTAGGCTATATATGCAACCTGATCACATGATAACAACTTGGGATTTCCAGAAATACCTAACCTGGATTAGAAGTCATGGCTTAACTGAAAGCAAACCTTTCTGTAGCCCTGATCAAAATTATAAAGGGGTTCTTTTCTGAATCCTTCATTTTGTCATCATTTAGCAACTTCATAATATTTGACCCAGCATTTTCAAACTTTATAATGCAATTCATCAACTCAATTACCATACTTCTTCCTTTTTCATCAACTTATTTTTATTAACAACATCTACTCACTTGTTTTGTTTTTTTTTCTATCCATTTATTTTATTTTCTTACATTATATAAAGGTGAAATTGTTCATTATATGCTTGTCATCTTCTTACCTTTGTTTTCACATAATTTATCAAATTGATTTCTTTTGTTAGAAAACAAAAATCTTTTTAGAAGAATATATATTACATTTTATTCGATTGTTATCTATCTAATTGTATTATATATTTCCATATTTATCATTTAAATTATACTGTAAGTATTATATTTTGTTGTATCTTTTGAGTTAATAATTTCTTCAGGTAGAGAGCTATTAGTGGGGTAAGTCATGTGGAAGTCCTATACTTCAGAATGTTTCATACTATTTTCAAAATTTAAAAAGTGAAATAAATCACATACTTTGTACATGTGAAAATAAAAATAATAAATATGGCTTACCTGCTATTTGCTTATAAAATTGTGCTCTAACACTTAAGCCCATTTTGTTTAAGAAGCTAAAGTAAAATCTTTAGGCAACAAAAATGTGAGTTTTAATCCAATTATCAATGTAATGGCATGTCTATCAAAAGCATTATCATTTAGGATAATTATTGAAGCATTAGTATTATTATTTGTTGCTTCTTTGATGTTTTAGTGTTACCATTACTATAAAAAAAACATTGTTTGGTGATAAAACTCCATGAACCTCTTGTACTGCTATATATGGCATACCACCATTATTTTAGACTATATACTTAAAGATATTTATAGAGTAAATAGTATAAAAGGTGGAGCAATTGTCTTCCTCCTCAAAGATAACAGATATTTCACTCTTCAAGAAAATAAAGGAAATATCTTCAAAATTGAATCATGTCAGTTTATAACTCATCACAGATTAGAACATCCTAAACTCAGGTCTACCTAAATGTAACCACAATCTCCTGCATGCTTTTTGGATCCATCTTTAAGATCTGAATAACTCAGGGAACAATCTAGACATAAAGCTCATCTGACCTGCTGCTCAATGAAGGAAACCTTTCCATTTTTTATTAACAAGAAAGTCAAAAATCTCAGACCATTCACAGTCTTAATAACCTAAAGCTTGATGGTGTGGAAGATAACAGGTTTTAGGCTAGACCACTCGTATAATCACCAACTGAAGAAATATACCTAAAGAACAGTCTAAAATTGCCTTATGATTGTTGTCAATAAATATTTTATTTGCTTTTCATAAATAAACATGGCATTTCAGTGTTTTAACCTTTGTTGTAGAAATCTGTCTGTCTCAGGGATCATCAGAAGCCAAAGTAAAAGTTGTTATTTATAAGAGAAAACATTTTAACGTATCTAGAATGCACTATTCCTACTTGTCTGGCCTGTCCTATCCACCCCTTCATACAGTTTAAGGAATAGCAGTATTAATCCAGGTCTCTCAGGTCAATTTCCATCATCCTTCCTTCTCTTGTATTAAATTATTGGCTTTGCTTTAACTATGTACAACAGTTCAAGACTACTCACTATTACAAAATAAGGAAGTGAATGCTGTCATTCTATTTTTTTCTTTTTTCAAAAGGAATATCTCTAGGCAAAATCAGATTAAAGGTGAAATATTTTATTGACTTAAAGTTTTCCCTGAGAATAATTTAGAAGATACAAATTATTGGTGAAAACTAGAACTGAATCTACCAAGAGGTGAACATCTTTCCTTCTTAAAGGAGGAAAGAAAGCCTATAGCTTATAAAATGTGTTGTCTTGTTTGACCTGTGATTATAATTAGAAATCATATTTCTCTCTTAAAGAAGTAAGACAGTAATGAAGGAAAAGTAAGTATAAAAACAATAATATCTCTGAGGAATTGGAAAGTAAATGATATCCTAAGAGAAACTTTTAGTGGTATTGTGCATATAAAATTGCAAGAGTCAAATGTCTAGAAAATATTTCTGAGAAATCTTGTGCAATGTTTGTGAAATACCCTGTGTAAAATCTCTTTGAAAAATGAAATTCTTTGATGCTCCCGCCCATCCTATGTGCATTCTTATTTAATGTCACTTATTTAATGTTTAGAGGTTGAGTTCATGGGGTACAAGTTATATCTTAGAGTCAATTGAGGATGCAAAATAGTATGTTGCTGCTTCCTAAGAATGGCCTATTTAAAGATATGTTTTTTGGATACTTTGACCACACACTTTTCTAATTAGCAAGTAGGGTAACTATCAGAGAATCTTACCATAGTGAAGAAAAAATATAAATACATAAAAGCAGGTGGAAATCACTGGAAAACATGTAAAATGTGTCACTCCATGGTCCTTATAACAGCTTTAGAATACAGAACTCTTTACAAATAAAATTGAAGCAGATTTTACTCAACACTATAAAATTGTGGTTAGATCTAGAGTATTATCCTAAGTCTGTGGATGAGGGACAGACAAAGAATAAGCTCATTCAAATATAAGAAATAAACAAAGTAATGACTTTGACTAGTGAGTAATGACTAGTGAGTAATGACTTGGAAAATGACTACTACCCACCGGTGATAAAAATGAAGAGCAGGAGAACTAGCACTTAGTAGGGCGTTTGTCAATGGTAGAGAATGAGGGAATGAGCTAGGGAAGGGACCGCTAGATAATAATAGAGGAAAGTGGTCCCAATGGTTAAGGGCTGAGTGCTGAAAGGAGGTGAGGTGATGTGCCCGATACCCTATAAGGAACAGTATTGCAAACCACAATACTTGAAAGGAAAATGAAAAAAAAAAAAAGCTGCCTACTTTAGAGGCAAACTTGGATGATAAGAGGAAAATCAAAGCCATTGGTGAAATGAAGTAGACATCGGTTGAGGAATTGATTTTGGAAAATTGTATGCCTGAAACTCAATCATGTGTAACTTTGTAAATTTTTAATTCAGTATTTTTTTTAAAAAAAAGTGTAAGAGTTGGAGCCAGAGTGATAGCACATCAGTAGGGCATTTGCATTGTATGTGGCTGACTCAGGTTGACCCTGTGTCCCATATGGTCCCTCCAAGCCAGGAGCAATTTTTGAGCTCATAGTCAGGAATGACCTCTGAGCGTCACTGTGTATGACCCCCCCCCCCCAAAAATAAGTGTAAGAGTAAATTATTTGCTATAACAACTAAAGATTTCTACAGCCAAACCCATGAAAACTGATCATTTTCTCAATGTGACATTGCAAGATTATGTGGCCACTAATCTGGGTGGATATGAACACTATTTAGAATTTAGTCATATCTGCATTTAAGTACAAAAGAGGCAGGCTTCTAAATTCAATCTACTGTGTCTATGAAAAGATAAATATCAAGGATCTATAATACATCCTTACACCAATGGAAAAGATTAAGCAATAGAAAGTACCTTTGCTCTAGATCTAGTTGGTCTTCAAACTAATGCACTCATTTGAAATGTTTTATTTCCTCAGCTGAAGCACTTGTTGCTTTATAATTAGGACAACGATTTTTAATAAGATAGCTGACTTCTCTTCTTACACTTCCTGATGCCCTTCGTAAAAATATTTTCTAACACCAACTCGATTAAAAATCTCAACATTTTTTTTATTCCTGAAATTAATCTCATCAGAATTTTGCTTCCTAGTCATCACTCTTAGTAGTAAGAGTTGGCACTGATTAAAAGGAAACCAGTATCAAGACAAATTTCATAAATTTATCTCCCTAGGTAGAAAAATGTGGGGAGAGGCACACAGCCATAATAAAGCTCAGACCTTAAAAAGGACTTGGGCCAGAGAAACAAGAGGAAAGCAAAAGAGATGATGATCATCAGAATCTTCCTCAGAAACTTAAGCCTCAAAATTTACCCAGAAGTAGTGTTTGATTGCTCAAATAACTACAGTCAAGCAACATATTAAAAATGCTCCTATTTGTATATGCAAATAAGGTCCTTCCCTACAACGAAAAGCCACGTGTGATTTTCAATCAGCCAGTCTAAACAGACTGACAGACAACATCCCTTAGGAAATGCCTGATATGCCATCCGGTTTCAACACTTTTCTTTCCTCTCTGGAACAAGCTCATATTTCTGCATTTGTGTGAATACATATGTGTAATATATTTATTCATTTGCTACTGGGCAGAAAAAATATCTCTGCATTCTTTCCTTGCAATGCACTCTGAAGTGATTACATGTTTCCTGAAATTCTGAATGACATGCTCACCCATAAACAGGAACCCACAGGTGTTCAGAAAATATGAAGCAGTACAATCTTCAAAACTGCCTTGCAGTTTTTTAAGGGATATTTATAATCTTTTCCGTAAAAATTGGTCTAGATGGCATTTCCACCAACAGTGAATGAGAAGTACTTTCTCCCAAATCCATGCCAGCACTTGTTCCTGTTCTTGTGATGTGTGTCAGTCTATGTGGCATGAGATGGTACCACATTGTTTTGATTTGCATCTCCCTGATGATTAGTAATGTAGAACATTTTTGTACCTTGTCTATCTTGCTCTATAGTCTGTGCTTTAATTTGTAAGTCATTAAATAGGAGGCTTTATACTACCTACATAGTTTCCTCCTTCAATTGACTACTATGTTAGTGAAACAATCTAATCTATTAAGAAAGATAACTAAGTGCACATGTAAAAAAATAAAATAGAGGAAGATAAAATGATCAGAAGATAGGGCCAGAAAGATAGTACCGTGAGTAGGACTTGCCTTGGATGTGGCCAACCCAGGTTCAATCCCCAGAACTCTATAAAGGACAATCAGAAGTAATTTCTGAGTGCAGAGCCAGGAGTAATACCTGAGCATTGTTGGGTATGGCCCCAAAACAAAACCAAAAGCTGAGCAGAGAAGAAATATCAAGAAGTGAATTTGTATTTCTTCTTTGAGGAATTGTCTGTTCATTTCTTCTCCTTATTTTTTGATGGAATTAGTTGTTTTTTTTTTCTGGTTAAGTTTTGTCAGTAACTTGTATATCTTAATATTAGCTCCTTATCTGATAGGTATTGGGTGAGTAGTTTTTCCCATTCTGTGGGTGGCTTTTGTATCATAGGCACTATTTCCTTTGAGGTGCAGAAGCTTCTCAGCTTCATATATTCCTGTCTGTTTATCTCTGCTTCCACTTCTTTGGAGGGTGTTGTTTCCTCCTTAAAAATGCCTTTAGTATCAAAGTCATAGAGTGTTTTACCTATGTGTTCTTCTATATACCTTATGATTCCAGGTCCGATATCAAGGTCTTTAATCCATTTGGATTTGACCTTTGTGCATGGTGTTAGATGGAGTTTGAGTTTGTGATTTAGCAAATGAGTTGACCCAACACCATTTATTGAAGAGGATTTCCTTGCTTCATTTTGTGGTTCTTGGCCCTTTTTCAAAGATTAATTGATTTTATGTCTGGGGAATATTCTCTGAATACTCGTCAATTCCATTTATATGAGGGTCTGTCTTTATTTCAGTACCATACTATTTTAATGACTATTGCTTTGTATAAAATTTATAGTTGGGAAATTGATGCCTCCCATCTTCTTTTGTTAAGTATTGCATTTAGCTATTCTTGGAAATTTATTATTCCAAAAAAACATTGGTGATGGGAATGTTGCACTGGTGATGGGTGGTGTTCTTTACATGACTGAAACCCAAACACAATCATGTATGTAATTAAGGTGTTTAAATAAATTTAAAAAAAAATTTCAAGAGTGTTTTATCCACTTCTTTGAAGAATATCATTGGTATCCTTAGAAGGATTGCTTTAAAAAAGTGGACATTGATTTCCCATATGATATATCAATACCACTGCTAGAAATATACTGTTGGACCACAAAAACACAATACAATAATGCCCTCTGCACTCCTATGCTCATAGCAGCACTATGTATATTAGCAAATATTCAGAAACAACCCAGATGCCCAATAGCAGAAGAGTTGTTAAAAGAAATATTGTACATCCATACAATGGAATACTATGCAGCTATTAGAAAATAATGAAGTCACAAACTTTGCTTATATGTGGATGGATATGGAGACTATTACATTGACAGATAATTTAGAGGGAGAGAGATATAATAGAGAGAATAGTCTCGATTATATGTGGTATTTAAGAAAAATAAAAGACAAAATAATAATAATAATAAAATAATACTCAGAGACAATAGAGATCAAACTGGAAGGCCATCCCAGGATATGAAGCATATCACAAAGAATGATAAGTACAGTTAGAGAAATACCTACATTAACAACTACCATAACAATGATAAAGAGAGAGATGCAATGCTTGTCTCGAAGAGAGGCAGGGGATGTTGGAGGAGAATGGAGGATGTTGGAGAGACATTGGTGGTGGGAAGGTTTAACTGGTAAAGGAGTGGATGAGCACTTTATCGCTAAAACCCAGTTACAAATATGTTTGTAAACATGGTGCTTAAATAAATTATATATATAAAAAATCCTGCCTTGCAAGGCCATGGATATTTCTGGTTATATCATTTTTACTCTCAAGAAGAAAGGAGTGGATATTTTATTTTCCATTTTCCCTCACTCTATTGTTCACCCCATAACTCTATATAGATGATTTTGAATATTTTATTTATTAAAAATACTTGTTTACCTCTGTTTTTGAGTTTATAGGCACTATATTAATTCCAGAACCTAGCACAGACATAATATATGATAACTCAAAAATATCTTTGAGGGGGGCCACATCCAGTGACGCTCAGGGGTTACTCCTAGCTCTATGCTCAGAAATTATTTCTTGGCTTAGGGGACATATGGGATGCTGGGGATCAAATCCACTTCCTTCCTGGGTCAGTCGTGTGCAAGGCAAATGCCCTACCCTGTGCTACCACTCCAGCCCCTAAAATGTTCTTGATAGGGAACAAAAGATAGTACAGGGGTGCAGGTCCTTCCTGTGCTCAATCCCAGCCTTGTTTAATTCTCAACACTGGATATGGTCTTCTGAACACTGTTATGAGTATTCCCTGAACAGCAAATCAGTAATAAAACCTGAGCCATACCAGGTTGTGTTCCAAAAGCACAAAAAGAATTTTGATAAGTGAATTGGTGGGGAAAGTCAGCACCTTGAACTATAATCTCTCTTATTTATGCACCTAAAGTTAGCATATTGTGAGCACTCAATGTGCTGGTTTGAAATAAAAGTTGAAGCAATAAAGAAACTTTGTGGTTTCTGAAATGCATTTTATCAGTTAAAATCTTTTTTTTTCGGCCACACCCGTTTGATGCTCAGGGGTTACTCCTGGCTAAGCACTCAGAAATTGTCCTTGGCTTGGGGGACCATATGGGATGCCAGGGGAGCAAACCGCAGTCCTTCCTTGGCTAGCGCTTGCAAGGCAGACACCTTACCTCTAGTGCCACCTCACCGGCCCCAACAGTTAAAATCTTAATGCAATTCTTTACATTGTTTGCTATTTATTTCATTAATCTATTTATTGTTCCCTTCTAATGACTATTTTAATTTCTTTAACTTTTATCAGAACCCATTTAAATGCGTAAGTACTATTAAGCATTCCCAATTTTTCCCTGTAAGGAAAATGAATCATGGCAGAGAATGAGTAACTCTCCTAGAGATACTTATACGTAAACTATCTGAGCCAACATTTGCTTAGGATGAGCTTGAGGTTTCTAGTCACAATGCTAACCACATTTACTATCATGTAATTTTATTAAATGATATTAAATGATAAATATTAAATGCCAATTACTTTAGTATATTAATAATATTTAATTTAATAGTTTAACAATATCATATTAATATAAATATAATATTATTATAACATATAATTCATATTAATTTAATTATTGCATGTGATATAATTAAATGTTAATAAATAATTGTATGATGTATTATCTTAATATGAATTAATGTTTAATTAATACTATTTAATATTTAATTACATGTGATTAATAAAATTAATTAACATGGTCTCTGTTCTGAAGAAAATAGTTTAATACAGTCCAAGGGAGGTGTGGTAGTTAGCATGGAATATCAGTTGTTATTTTTAAGTTAAACTTTTTTTATGATAGGAAAAGCTAGGAAAACCTAAAAGGGCATTTGGTTCTCATTAAACAATATTGTGGAATGCAAAATCAAAAAACAGGGAGAACTTGATACACTGAGTAACAGACTAGTGTATCAGGAGAATAGTAGCATGGAAGGGAGTAGGTGTGATCAAGAATAAGTGTCTAGCATAGGCAATGTCACTAGAGTTTTTATTAAATTGACAGGCAGTAGAAATTCATGGGTGTATTCTCAGTCATTCTACTTTTTAGGGAGTTTAGGAGAGTAAACAAATGACTTGGAGATTACTGAGAATAAGAAAGCAGGGAAGTGGAGGTGAGAGGCAGATGAAATGGAGAAGCCTGGAGGAAATATTTTGATCCCACTGCACCAAAATGACTTCTTAAATGGAAAGAACTACTAGAAAATGACTTTGTCAGGGAATCGCTCTTATTGGAGTTGTCCTCAAAATTCTCTGACTCGAAATAAGAAGTCTGGAATGTAAGGGTAACATTCTTTGGCTCAGCAGGCATCTTCAGTGGTCTGGTTTCTGACTTGGATTTGTGCCGTATGGAGTCTCTTCAGCGAGAGATCATCATTCAAAATCTATTAGAATGACATCCAGGAGCTGTCAGGCCTGTTTACCTCCCCTGCCATCAGGGGATCTGTGTATTCACATAACACTGAAGGGCATTCACTCATGCAGAGTGGATGGGAATTTGATAGGTAGAAATACATCCCCAAGCAGAGGGAACAGGTGGAGAAAAATGTAAGGTCAGTAAAAGAAAGGGGGAATTCAAGGCAAAGAGAGAAATCTAGAAAGAAGGAACTGGGATGTATTGATGGAAACTATAGATTATTTGAACTTTATCATATAATTATTATGCTTTGTTTTACTACTTGATGATAATGGCACTTGAAGCTTACTCCAGTTTCTATGCTCAGGAGTGACCCTTGGCAATGTTCTAGAGGTCAAATGCAGAGATTAAAACCAGGGCTGGTACGTTCAAGTCAAGTACCTTACCTCCTGTACTATCATTATGGCCATGCACATTATTCTTAAAGGATAAGAAAATGATCAAAATGGTTTGAGAAAAGAAAAGAGAACTATTAGCATGAAGTATATAAGAAACTAAGCAAACACCTAGACTGTACATTTCATATTGCAGTCTTGCCAACGTCATTTTATAGAGATAAGCCCAGAATTATTGTAGATTGCTTTTGGATAAGATTACTGATTTAATTCATCTGCAGCCATAATATACACTTATTTTCTCTCTCTCTCTCTTTTTTTGCAGTAAGAAGTGTGTTTATGAAGGGTTATGAAATGGAGACCCACATCCAGTGGTTCTCAGCCTGGGGTTCAAGTCTGAGGACTCAGGACATTACCAAGTGACAGCCAGGACTACACAATGCAATAAGGGAAATAGATATGTAATGCCAGACATTAAATCACTTGCAAGATACATGCAAGAACTAGTTCTTGGTCTCATCCACAGTAGTTGTTTGATGAAACAAGCATCTACTTATGAAGCCATATGGCATGCTTTTAAAGACCAAAGACAACAAAGACCTGTCCTTCATTCATCCATAATAAGGTTATCAAACTTAACTAACATGAAAATAAGAGAACAAATATAAATTTCTGCCACACAAGTTTTTATATGACAATTCTCTCACCAAATTTCTAGAGTCTTCAAGCAGAACACTGTTGCACAGAATACCTGATAGTCTTAAATGCTGCAAAGTGAAAGCATTGTAAAAAATGACTATTAATAGGGGTTAAGGAGAAATCTCAAGAGGTCTTGGAGGCCTCAAATTTGATTCACAAGAATGCATACTTTATTCAGTACCACCAACTGTAATCTAGTGGCCCCTTGCACATTGCATAAGCACAGACAAGAAGTCCCCGCAGCCTGTCCCTTATCACCCTGAGCACAGCTTTATGTTAAACCAAGGTCACCCCCAGTGATGCTGAAGTTGGAAGACAGAATTACTCAATCCTGTTCTGTCCAGCTGTGCAGCACTCCCTGGAAAACAGACACAATACCCTCTCCCATGAGATAAAATTCATCTTTTAACATTTTACTCTTTGCTCCTGTGTTATTTGCTTATAAAAACAACTTTTCATTCATTCAATACTGGCAGTTTTCTTTTTATTAAATCATTACGAGGTAGAGTTTAAAAGTTATTGATAGTTGAGTTTCAGTCATAGGATATTCCAATACCCATTCATTTACCAATGTCCATTCTTCACCACTCCTCACACCTAGCCAGCCTTTATGGCAGACAATCCTCTCTCATTCTCTTTTCTCTTTTTTTTTCTCTCTCTATTTCTAATCTTTTTTCTTTTAGGCACTGTGGTATGTAATATTATCATGGAAGGTGTATAATGCATGTCCTTTTACTTTCTTTCATTTCCTAGTTTCAACCAGAGATAATTTCCAACTATTATTAACATAGGTCACAGTGGTCTATCCTCTGTCCTAAATTTACCCCTCCCATCATTTCAATCAAGTCCATCAAGTCCATTTTCTTTGGATATTAGTCCCATTTTATGGCTGTGGGTTTTTTTTTTGTTTTATTTTTATTTTGTTTTGCTTTTATAACTCACAGATGAGTGCAATCGTTTTCCCTTTGTTCCACTTTCTCTAACTCATTTCACTCGGGCTAAGTGTTTAAGTAAAGACAATGACGTTACCTCTTGAGCATTTTGTTTATATGCCTCAAAGATATGTCCAACCAAAAGCAGTGAGTGTGCTCTTCTCTGGAAAAAGTCTTAAGAGTCTTAGCAGAAGTTGTTAAGATGTAATAATTCCTAGATTAACACATCTTGAGACCAGAAAAAATATCATAAGAAGGTTAAAGAAAAGAGCAGGTCCTCCTCTTTAGAACCCGGATGAACTAATCACAGACAGCACCTTGATTTTGGACTTCCTGTCTATAGAAATGTATGGAGAAATGCGTTTTTTTATTTTAGTATTTATTTTGCTAGATTGAAAATTATTTTTAAGAAGTCCAGAAGTGTGAAGCTACAGGACAGCAGGTAGGTTGCTCTCCTTACATGCAGCCGACCTGACTTTGATCCCCAGCATTACATATTGGTTTCCGGAGGCTAGTAAAGCACAGAGACGGGAGTGACCTCTGAGTGCCATGAAGTGTGGAGCCCAAAACTAAAACAGAAAAAAACAGAAATAAAAACAAGAAGTCTAGCAATGCGCCATATACATTTGAATTTGAGTTTAGATCAAATTGGAAAAGAAAAGTGTAACTTGAGTTGAAGAATATTTTTTTTTTTTTGTTTTTTTTTTGTTTTTTGGGCCACACCCGGTGACGCTCAGGGGTTACTCCTGGCTATGCGCTCAGAAGTCACTCCTGGCTTGGGGGACCATATGGGACGCCGGGGGATCGAACCGCGGTCCGTCTCCTAGGCTAGCGCAGGTAAGGCAGGCACCTTACCTTGAGCGCCACCACCCGGCCCCTATTTTTTTCTTTATTACTATTATATATTACTGTTATATTTTCTTTATTACTACGATTACTATGAGTCTGATTTATTACTATTGAGAATTTTAAATATTGAGAACTTATGTCTTTTTTAACCTTGAGTCATTTACTTCTTTGTTCAATAATCACCAATAATAAACTAGTGTCTTAAATAGCTTTACAAAATATCGTTATGAGCCTCATATCATGTGGTTCTTTCAAGAAAACAAAAATTTTAGTAAGGCAAGTGGGAGATCAAGTGTCCTTTGCCTTAGAACTCAAAGTCAGAGTTGTCTCTCAGTCCCAAAGTCTCTGTCCTTACTTCCCATTCGATGATGAGATAAAAATAGAAACAATTCATAATAAAGCAGAATAAGTTAGCAGTGTAGAGAGCTGACAAATGCTTTATAAAGAGTAGGATGTAACCACATAGATGAACCTGGAAAAGGGAAGAAGCTAGACACAAAAGACTTCATATTGCATGATTCAATTTAAATGAAATGCCCAGCAAAGCAAACTTGTAGAGACAAAAATAGATTCATGATGTTGATGGCTGATAGAAGTGGGGGAAATTATCTTTAAATGGCCATAAAGAATATTACCAAATAATTGAATATGTTCTAATATTGCAAGTAGTGGTTGTACAACTTAATACATCCACTAGTCATCACTGAATTTTACATTTAAAATGCACATATTTTGTGCAATTGAATGATTCCAATAAAATTTGTTTATAAAAGAATGAGTGTTACAGTGCTCGCTTCAGCAGCACATATTCTAAAGAATGAGTGCTACAAAGAGATAAATTTAACTTTTTACTCTGTCACTTGAATTTAAGTAAGAAAGAACAAAACTACCTTTGGACCCTGGATTCCTATAATTAAATGGTAATACAAGCAATTTCTGTTGACTTACTTACATTCTTCATCTTGGAGATTGGCCCCATCTGGACCAGAGATAGGTACTCTTGTTTTGTTTTTGTTTTGGGGGCACACCCAGTGATGCTCAGGGCTTACTCCGGGCTCTGAACTCAGAAATTGCTCCTGGCTCTGGGGACCAGATGGGATGCCAAGGATTGAATCAGCATCTCTCCTGGGTCAGCAAGGCAAATGGCCTGAAGCTGTGCTACCACTCTGACCCCAGGCATGCATTTTTGTCTTTTCCCTCTGGAGAAGTCAGTGTTCTCTCTCTCTCTCTCTCTCTCTCTCTCTCTCTCTCTCTCTCTCTCTCTCTCTCTCTCTCTCTGGAGAAGACTGTTCTTTCTCTCTTTTTCTCTGTCTCTCTTTCTCTCTCTGTCTTTCTCTCTCTCTCTCTGGAGAAGACTGTTCTTTCTCTGTTTTTCTCTCTCTTTCTCTCTCTCTCGTTGTCTCTATCTCTCTGCATCTTTTTCTCTGTCTCTCTTTCTCTCTCTCTTTGTCTCTATATCTCTCTGTATCTTTTTATCTTTCTCTCTCCCTCCTTTTCTTTCTGTCCTCATATTTCTCTAAATAAATCCCCAAACATTTTACCATATGCCTATATACAATTTGTGTACATCTACTACTAAAGAAAACATATAGTTAGCATGTCATGAGAAAATGCTCACATCAACACTAAACATCAGAAATATGTAAATCAATAATGATAATAAGATATCATTCCACATCATTGAAAATGTTTTTTTATAAACTGGGATGAGGCAGAAAAACAAACTCTTATTCACTCTTAGTATAGGAATGATATGCTTCATTCAACCTTTGTGGGAAATGTTATAGCCACTTCAAAAAATTTTCAATTTAAATTACCATATCATTTGGCAATTTTACTCCTAGGTATATATTCCAAAAGCACACGCAAAAAAAACTAATTTGAAAAGATATATGCACACTTACACTTGCTGTTGAAATATTTATAATATCCAAGATCTGGAAACTACCCAATTGCACAACAGATGACTCGATAAAGAAGTTGTAGCATGTATGCGCAACACAATATTACTCAGCTCTAAGGAAAAAAAATCAAAATCTTGTATTTTATTGACAACATTGATGGAACTGGAGGGGATCATTCTAAACAAAATAAGTCAGAAGGAGATAGACACATTAGCTGTCTAAGTATCTAGTATATAATAAAGTGGGTATAAATAATATTCAATGAAAGCAAAACCTTAGACAGTGGCAACATAAATAAAGTTACCTATAATGAAGGAGTGAAAGAGAAGGTTTTTGAGGAAGGTAGAGGAGAGAAATTAGCACTTCAGTAACGGGCATTGGGTGGTAATGCTCTTCTCTCAAAATATACTTATTTACAATCATGTAAACTAATTTTAATTCAATAACTTACAACTATAAAAGAAGGGTTGGAGATATAAATAATTGATAAGCCTTGTATTAAACCCAGGTTCAGTTCTCATCACTACTACAGTCCCCTATGCAATACCAAGTGTGATCTCTGAGTACAGAGAGCAAGAAAGAAATCCCTAGTCACTACTATGCCACTAGGTGTGTCCTCAAACCCTCAAATATATATATATATATGTAAATATATATTAAATATATGTAAAATATATATATGCAAATATATACATATATATGTAAACTATATGTATATACATACATCTAAAAGGAAAACTGTTTCTCTCCTATAGTGCCTAGTATATACAATAGGAAAAGTGAAAACTGTTGGGCTTTATCAGCCTTAAGACTACCGTATTTGCTGGCGTATAAGACGACCAGGCGTATAGATGACCCCCTAATTTTGTAGTTAAAACATAGGTGTAGGCCTATATTCGCTGTATCAGACAGAACGTCCCTGTGCTGCAACTGTATGTCCCACAGTGAGCCAATCACAAGCAAAGGTCCAGAGGTTCTACTGTCATAGACTTCCTCTCTGACTCTGGCCAATCTGAGCAGGCTTTTGACAGTGTCCATTCGGGTCCAGAACATTGTCTCATTTGCATGCACCCAAAGCCTGCTTGGATGGGCTCAGTCAGAGAGGCGGAGGGTCCAAGCAGCCTGGCAGTGATTGGTGCAGAACATTGTCTCATTTGCATGCATCAAAAGCCTGCTTGGATTGGCTGAGTTAGGGAGGCGTCCGAGCAGCCTTGCAGTGATTGGTGCAGGGTGGAGTTGGAAAGTTCGGTTTTGGCAATATTCAGACAATTTTCTTTAGCGGCATATTGAAACATTTTTCGGGACATACTCAGCATATAAGACGACCCTCGATTTTCGGCTGACGTTTTTTCGTTTCAAAAGTCTTCTTATACGCCAGAAAATACGGCAAAAGTTTAAAGTCACAAAGTTATAATTAGTCACAAATAATCATTCTGATTAATAGTAAAATTGTGGATTAAAAATCATTCAATTGTTCTAAATGAATTTCAGGAGTGTTTGATTTATTTTTTTGAAAAAAAATGCCAGGAGTATCCTTATAGGGATTGCATTAAATCTGTACAATACTTTGAAAATTATTTCCATTGGAATGATTTTGATCCTCTCAATCCATGAGCAGGGTAGTGCTTACAATTCCTTATGTCCTCTTTTATTTCTTGAAGTAGTGCTTTGTAGTTTTCTTTGTACAGGTCTTTCATCACTTTATTTAAGTTGATTCTAAGTTACTTGATTTTCACACAATTGTGATTGGGAATTTTTTAAATATTTCTCTTTCATGATTTGTAAATAAAAAAAAAGATTTTTGCAACTGAATTTTGTAGCCTGACACTTTACAATTTTTTTTCTAATATCTTTTTGGTGGAATCTCTAGGATAAACCACACAAAAGCTAAAACAATTATTGTGGAAAAGAAGATGGCAGGAATAACTTTCTCCAACTCAAACTGTACTATAAATCTGTAGTCATTAAAACACCATGGTATTGAAATAAAAACAGCACCTCAAATCAGTGAAATAGTCTTGAATATTATGAACTGACCCTCAACTAATCTTTGCTAAAGGGGCAAGAAATACAAAGAGGAGCAAGGAAACTCTCTTCAATGTGTAGAAAAAATTGATCAGCTTCATGCCAAAAAATGTGAATTCAGACCTCTCTATAATGCAGTGTATAAAAGTCAAAATAAAACAGATTAACAATCTTGATATCAGATCTGAAATATTAAGTGCATAAAAGAAAATGTTGGCAGAACACTCCATGACATTGAAGCTAAAGGAAACTTCAATGATTCAACATCACTGACCAATTAAATAGAAATAAAGATAAATAAATGGGACTATATAAAACTAAGAAGCCTTTGTACCTCAAGTGAAAACATAACTAGAGTACAAAGATTCTGCACGGGGCCGGGCGGTGGCGCTAAAGGTAAGGTGCCTGACTTACCTGCGCTAGCCTTGGACGGACCGCGGTTTGATCCCCCGGTGTCCCATATGGTCCCCCAAGCCAGGAACAACTTCTGAGCACATAGCCAGGAGTAACCCCTGAGCGTTACCGGGTGTGGCCCAAAAACCAAAAAAAAAAAAAAGATTCCGCACGGAATGGGAGAAACTACTAACCCATTACCCCTCTGATCAAACCTTAATAATTATGATATCAGGGTACTGGTAGAGCTTTACAAGAATAAATCATCTAATCCCATCCAAAAAAGGGCAAAATACCCGGAGAGATAGCACAGCGGCGTTTGCCTTGCAAGCAGCCGATCCAGGACCAAAGGTGGTTGGTTCGAATCCCGGTGTCCCATATGGTCCCCCGTGCCTGCCAGGAGCTGTTTCTGAGCAGACAGCCAGGAGTAACCCCTGAGCACCGCCGGGTGTGGCCCAAAAAAAAAAAAAAAAAAGAAAAAAAAAAAAAAGGGCAAAATAAATGAACACATATTTTGTCAAAGAATAAATACAGATGTCCAAAAGAAACATGAAAAATACTTCACACCATTAGTCATCAGAGATGCAAATTAAAATAACAATGAGATACCATCTCACACCATAGAGACTCTCTCTCTCTCTCTTTCACACACACACACACACACACACACACACACACACACACACACACACACACACAACCATGAATAACCAGTGCTGGCAGGAATGAGGGGAGAAAAGGACTCTTATTCACTGATAGTGGGAATGTTGACTTATGTTGACTGGTCCAGCCTTTCTTGAGAAAACAATATGGATATACCTCAAAAAAAAAAAAAAAAAAACAACTATATATTGGGCTTCCATATGATCCAAAAATACTACTACTAGGATTATACCCTAAGAACCCAAAAATAATGCAGAAAAGCCCTTTGCTTTTCAATGTCCAAAGCAGAACTATTAACTATAACCAGAATCTGGAAACAACCCAATTGCCTGAGTGGCTAATTGTGATTCAACATTACACAATGGAATACATCATGGTTAGGAAAAATGAAATAATGAAATTTGTTTATACATGGGTGAATATGAGTCAGAAGGAGGATAGACATTGAAGGATCACACTTATTTATGAGATTTACAAAAAATAACATAGTATGTCAATAGCTTCTCTTTCTGCCCTTACTGTACTCCCCTGCTTTGTTGCAAACTTCCTATGTAGATAATTTGCAACAAAGCAGGGCAGTACAGTTAGGGCAGGAAGAGAAACACTATGACAGTAAGAGTTGGAAAGGATCAAAATGTACAAAAACTGGGTACTGAAAGGAGAAAAAGTGATGGGTTTTTACTTTTTAAGCAATTGTATTGCAAACCACACTGTCTAATAGGAAAAAAAAAGGAGAGAAAGATAAAGATGAGAGAGACAGAGAGAGTAAATCCTCTTTTCCAGAGGCAAGCAGGGAGGTGGTGGGAGAGAAAATGAGACATTGATGGTGGGAAATGTGCACTTTTAAAGGATATTACATATTATATAACTTAAACTCGAATCATGAACAACTTTGCAATTGTGTTAAAAAATCTAACTGTATTATGAAAAATACTTTCTAACCATGGTGTTTAAATGAAGTAATTAGTTGAATTACATTGAAAACTAATCATGACCATATATGAAAATAAAAATAAATACATGAATCTATGTAGCTGGATTTACAGCCCAGAAATAAATTCACAAATATATGGACAGTTTGTCAATGACAAATAACTTACAAGTTCATAATGGTGAAAGAAAAGACTCTTCAACAAGTAATTGTTGAGAAAACTAGGTAGCTACAGCAAAAATAGAAAAAAAAATTCTACAAAAAAAAACACAAAACACTAAAACCAGACCACTATCTGTCATACAATACACAAAATTTAATTCAAAATATATTAAATAATTATATTTAAAAAACTCATAAAGAAAATATAGGCAAAATACAACATGACTTTAGCTTCAGTAATGTCTTTAAAAATTCAAATTCCATGTCAAGGTAAACAAAAATGAAAATAAAATGATGGTACCAAAGTGAAAATCTTCTGAAGAGGGAAATAAATCATCATTAAAATGAAAACAGAGACTAGCAAATAAGGGAAATGTATATCATGCATAAATAATAAAGAACTAGTATCTAAGATAGATACAGAGTTTACAAAGTTTAACAACATGAAAGCAAATGATTTCATCAAAATATGACAGTAGGTCTGAATAGATTCTTCTCTTAGAAGACATACAGATGGCTAACAGGCACATAAAAATTGTTCGTTATCATTTATGCTCAGGGAAATGGAATAAGATATCACTTCACACCTGTGAAACTGACCTAAACTGAAGGATCCAAGCAAGTGTTGGTAGGGATGTGGAAGAGAAGAATTTCTTTTACGTTTTGGTGGAAGTTCAATTATCCATGCTCTGTGGAAAACAATATGGAGATTTTTCAAAATATTAAAAATACTACTATACCCAGTAATTACATTTTGTGGAGTCTATTTGAAAAAAATAGAAAGGCACTAGTTGGTAAAGATATAGACAATGGTCTATTTCTTTATAGATATATAAAGTATATATATATATATATAAAGTGATATATAAGTGTCCCATTTATTGAAGCTCTAAACATATGGTCATGATGTGGATAACCTGAAAATGCCCAATGATGAACCAAAGGATAAGAAAAATGTAGCATGCTTTTAATCACATGGAATAGTACTCATCTCTAAACAAAGACTAAATGAGATCTGGTAATATATTGGGGATGGCTCTTGCCTTTCACTTCGTTAATGGCTTCACTCCCTTCCCTCCATATGCTCCAACTCCATCCAGCTGCATGAAGTGATCCCTGAGAACAGAGTCAGTAATAAACCCTGAACACTGCTGGGTTTGGCCCCAAAATCCAAAAAAGAAAAATATGAATTTTTGCCTTCTGTAATCCTATGGTGGAGTGAGAATTGAGCGAATGTACCTGGGGAAAAAGAAATACTGGACTATTTTATTAATATGTGGAACATGAAGAAACAAAGTCAAAGCAAAAGAAAATTTAGGATTCTGACAGTGAAAGCGAGTTTTCTGGGGATAAACATGAGGGACATATCAATGACTCCGAGGATTCAATGGCCTATGATAAGTGGTACTAGTACACTTCGGTGGGTCTGGCTCATCACTAATATACATTTTAAGTGGTGCTGACACTAAAATATAGTGTGATTACAAATCAAATTCAAATCGTTTTTAAAAGTCTTAAGGCAATAGAGATAGTGTAGGGGTTAAGGTGCTTGTGTTACACATATTCAAGTGCATTTCCATGCATAGCATCACATATGGTCCTCAGGACAATTATAGAGTGGTCCCTGACCATAAAGCCAGAAATATGCCCTCAGCACCACTGGATGTAAACAAAATTGAAAAACAATGCAATTGTTTGTTTTAATAATGTAATTCTTCAATTTTAAATAGAAAAACAATATAAAAAGGACAAACAACAGTCAAATACGATTATATAATTTTGACTTTATATATTATGTGTATCATTATGACTTTAGGTTTAGTGCTCTGCCCATGTATATTTAAAGCCAAATATGTGTTTGTATTTTAGATGTGTTTATATGAAATTCCATATTTTTTCTTTATCATGATTCACATACACACAAATATCATTTTAGTTAAGACATATTCCACCTATGTATAAGACATACGAAATCACTGACAACATGATGATTTTATGGCAACACACAAGAAGGAAAGATATTATGTCTCACAAGTACTTACGTTTCTGCAAAACAAGTTGTTTGGAGTGCATCTGTCTTCATGGCCATGTGATTTGTGAGTGCCACCTAATTTCTCTTGCATGACATAACAAAATCTAGAAATAGCTTTCTGGTGAATGTATAAATTTGAGGAATTAGTTCCTCTTGGCCTTCTGAACAGGATTTCATTAAGGAGAAATAAGGACAGGTGGATGGTACGTCTGAGCTGCACCCTTTGCAGTTTCACTTCAGAGCATTATTGGAACAATAACCAAGATGACAGTTTTTGATTGCTAAAAGCTATTTCCCATAGTCCAGTGTAAATATGCCATGCCTCTTCTTTGCCTGAAATTACTTTCTGACAAAAGATCACTTAAATTATTTTAATATGTTTATATCATCATCTTCCTTCCTCGTGTGACTTTTTTTTTTCGAGTGTTTAGCCTTAACACATTATGTTCTTCTCTCTAGCATAAGCCTTTTAATGTCAAGTTGTCAAAAGCAAATTACATTTTCTTTTAGGTGAAAAAAAAAACATACGATAGCAAATTTTGTGGAGAAGTATTATTTCAGCCAACATCACTTTTCTACCGAGCGTTTCAGGAAAAATGCTCCATATATATACTGCACTTTCTTCGAGTTTAGAAATAATAGGATAGCCTAGTAAGACACAGTTCAAATATTCTGTGTTGCTGAGGTTTACTCTATTGTTTAATGCATCGTGAGCAGTTGGCACGGCAGTTTCCTGGTATAACTTAATGTTAAATAATACTTTTCAGACTGTGTCAGGATATAAGCTACAAGTACAATATCACCCTTAGAAGAAGGAAAAAAATACAAATACATTGTGGCATCTAATTAACATCAACCTCTTTTGAAATTATGATAACTGAAGATAGTAGTCAATAAATGGGGCATCAGAGAATGAAAAAGAAAGACCCTTCCATTTCTATATTTCTTTAGAACATCTAAGCTAGCTTTTTTTTTTCCTCAGTCCACTGGATAAGCATTTGTCATAAGCTTTACTGTTCCATGAAGTTATGATTAATATTACAGCTCAAGTACAGCGGGTTGAAAGACCACATTCATTTTCAAAGTCACGTCGCATTGATTAGAATTCACTGCAGGTTATTCAAATAACGATCTTCTCTTTCCCCAGGAGAATATCTGTCTGATTTTTCTTTATCCTCATTAGAGATCCCAGGTGCAGACAAAGCTTTACGTACTTCTAATTTGCATTATCCTTGGGAAGAGATAATTCACATGCCTTCAGTATATAGCACTTGTTTTTGTAGTTTGCTCTTAACCTATCACTTATTTAAATGGATCAAGAAATGTGGCCTTTCTAAACCCTCAAACAAGAGAAAATGCCAAGTTTCATTGTTTTCAGCACTCAGTTCATCAAACTCAAACTCTCCATGTTAATTCACATAAAGTGATGCATTTTTTTTGTTCAATTTTTGACAGTTCTTGGATTCTCTTTCTTTGTGGAAGGAAAAATTGATTTCTGGAATAAAGAATAGCCTAGAACATACTTTGGCCTCACCAGAATTATAAAGTTAAGATTCATCAAGCAATAAATATAGTAATCCAAAAACACAAGAGCATTTGATAGGATTTTTTTGTTACTTATATTTATTCCTATGCAACTACTGATCAATTATTACCCCTATTGTGGTCATTTATTAGCCACTTTTCTCACATTCGCATTTTTTAGAATACCATATGGATATCATTGGCATCAGGTGTGGGCCTCAGAATTATGACAAAGAATTCTGCCTTGGACTCTTTTTACCTTTAGGTTTTTTGTGAGTAATGAGGTTAGCCTGAAGCAGACTGACAGTATTGTTGACATTTCATTGAGTTTCATTTCTCAAGGGAGAAGAAATTTTAGCTAATTAAATAATGTTAGAATGCCTTAGAAACTTACCAAAGCAATACAAAACCACACAGCAATTACAACTTATTTGTTAAGGCCTCTATTATATTTCTGAAACCTTCAGAAAATTGAAGTCTGGATGGTAAAACTTTTTAAGTAACCCATAGACTCAAAATTATATGAGGGACATAACTGGAAAAGAAGTACAGAAAAATAATTTGCATAAAAGTATCCTTTTTTATTGTGATGATTGAGACTTGACTATGATTATTTTCTAAGGAGTATAGCAACTTAATACTTCTGAAGTGTTTGTTTCACATTTATATCACATGTGCTCTTTTGGTTTGGAATAATGTCTAACCTAGTGAATGCTTGTAGATATCAAAAGCTATGATAAATGCTTATCCAGAAATAGACTAGCTTAAATGTGCCAAGGAAATTTCGAATTATGGAAAAAATATATTTTTCTCATTTTATAAATGAAAAATATATTTTTCTCATTTTATAAATTAATCTTATATTTTATTTTAACAAAAGTTGGTCTGTTGCTTTCTTGTCCATTTTTTAGGAAAAGCATAGTCTTCTGAAATTGGTGAAATGACAATATATCTTTTAGAACCTAATCAATATAAATGAAAATTAAATAGCTTATTGGCATTTGTATTCACTTGTTTCTACTAGAAGGACCTGTAATCAGCCCAGAATTTCATGGACTCTAAGTGAAATGAAATGAAGTGCATACTCAATACAAAATTTAGTGAAAGACTATTTGACGTTAAGTCTCCTACAACAAACTGGAAATTCAGTTACATGTGTTTTAGTTGGTTTTGACAGAACTGCTTTGTATGATCAGTATAATTAAGAGACAATGACAGAATCCAAAAGTAAGCCAGAAAAGCTACCAGGTTCTTTAATATAAGTATTCCATATAATCAATTATAAGAGTACATAACAACTATCTACATACTTGAATCATATTAAAAATGTGAGATATAAATATACTCAGAAATATTTATAAACATAAATATAAGTATTTTTAAACATAACTATAAGCATTTATATTTTTATATAAGTATAATATATTCCTAGTGCATCTGTGCATCTGTATGTGGCCTAGATGTACATACAATAAACATTCATGTGGGATTTTATGCATGGTGGTTATGCATATACACATGTCATATCTGTGTGGTGTATGTGTGTATATACAATCTAAGTATGTTAGAGTAGAAGGCATGAAGAACCCATTGATATATATTTCCCCTTTAAGCCTCAGGGAACCTTTGATATTAATTAAGCCACCCCAGGAACATGAACTTGGGCTTGGTGAACTTTTGTTTTAAAAAGCAAGATCACTTGCTAGTGGAGTTTTTTCCCAAGCTCTGATTTTATTGTGGTTTGCAGCAGGAGATCTTGTTTCAAGCAATCTGATCAAAGTAAAGGACATTTCTTCTGGGACATATTTTACATAGATTAAATCTCATTATACAGTTTATTTTTAGTCTATATTCTTTATTAGATGCTTCTATTGTATGGGTTAATTTAACATAGCAAAACATGAATTTATTACATAGGATAAACTGCACTCCCATAAAGGGAAAGTCCAGATAAGTGAAATACATTTTTTTTCTTTATCAACAGTGAATCTCACCTTGCAGAATTTTAGTATAATCTTAAATAAGATTTCCGTATATGTTATTATAAACTTTATAATCCATAAAAATTGCATAAGTATATTTTTTCACAGTATAATAAATGTGTGATTACTCAATCTTGGTTTTCCTTCTTTGTTTTAAAACTACATTTTCATCTTTATTTTACCAAAAATGTTTACTAGTTACTCTAGTTATACAAAGAAGTAAAGTATAATACAGGAATTGTAATTGTAATAGAGAAGTAAAATTTTTCACCAACACAAACAACTTGAAAATTTGGGTAGTTTTTAATTTTTTTTAAATTTTTATTGTGATCATAATGGCTTACATATCTTTCACAATATTATTTTAGGTACATATTAACATTGAATCAGGGGAATACCCATCACCGAATTTGTCCTCCCTCTCCACCTGTTCCCTTCGTGCAACTCATATCCCCCACCATTACCACCTGGGCTTCTAGAGTAAGTGGTCCCCTCTGTGTCTAGCTTACTACTAGTGATCATATATCTGTTTGGTCCTGGTACCCTCCCTTGTTTCCCCCTCTATTTAAGAGGCAGAGCTAGATAAATCAAGTTATGTAGTTTTGTTTGAAGGAAAGAAAAGCAATAGAATGGGGTACAAAATAAGAAAAAATAAAAAAAAGAAGTCAATACTTTGAAAATGGGCAGAGACCTTCTAGAGGCTTTCAACCTCAGTTTGAGAGAGGACATGAAAAAAGTAATTGAAACACCACAACAAAACAGAAATATCAAATTAAATATCCAGTGAGCACTACAGTAATAAAGACAAGCACCACACAATAGTCTCGGTTCTGAAATCAAATCATGCTGGAGTGCAAAAAGAAAGAGAAAGATAAGATAAAATAAAATAAAATAAAATTGGAGATATCAACTTCAATATCTACACCAAAATAAAGACATCAAAAAATCGGTCAATCAATAAGTAAATGTGTGGAAAGATGATTATTTTGTGTTGTGTTTTTTTTTCCCCCCCTGCATAGGCATATTAAGTATTGGGGATATTATAGAGAGAATTCCCTTGGCCTGGGAGTTACAGGGTTTAAAAAAAAGAAACTTCTTTATTCTTTAGATATGTGTGAGCATATATATTTTTAGTTTTTGGCGTGTGTCTATTTTCTTCTCTCTCCACCCCCAAAAATCCACCAGCAATATAATGTAGCACCACTCTTCCTGCAAAGACATATTAAACAAAGGGGAAATATTACGTGTAAAAACAAGCTCTTATCTACTAGGCATAAGAACTCATACTTCTTTACAACACAGGAACATCTTTCACCCTGAACGTATGTCATGTGGAACCAACTTAGACTCCAGGGAACTAGACATCGACCGTCCAGCCTTGACTTCTGGATCCCAGACATAGAAATGATAGAGTTCTCCACAACAGCTCCAGGAACCAAATTCCCTCCAGGGCATTCATAATGCTGCTGTGATGTCAACATACTCCAGTTCTAAATTGATAACCTGACAAAGAGGAAATGGGAACAACTTGATCCAAAGAGCAAGTTGTCATCCCTCACAGCCAACTATAAGACAAAATCAGAAGACTTGTCACCCTTTGATCTGAGCAAAAACCAAGATCGCTATATACAGATGACTGGTTGTTACAACCAGGACTGGACAGTACGCATCCTGGGACCAACAACAACAACAACAACAACAACAACAACAACAACAACAGAAGCAGCAACGAAAAGCTCTAGTCTAGCTTTTGGTCTACGACCTGTTCAACAAACAAGATCTCCAATTCCAGAGGTCTGACTGAGACAACCACAACTGAACGGGTCTTCCGGAAACAGAACGAAAGACTTTATCCCAGGCTCCATCCTAGGAGCAACATAATGACCAAGACCACCAACTACAGAAGATGGATTAAAACAACACTGAAAAAGCAGAACTGCTAGAACCACAAAGAAAGACTCCATCATAAGCTCCATTCCTTGAGCTGCACAGTCACCAAGATCTCTAGATACAGAGGTCTGATTTTACCATCCAAGACGAAGCAGAAGTCTCCCATTCACCACAAAAGCACCGAGGGGAGAGGAAATGATCATACAAGGAGTCTGCATTTAAGTTTTTAACATTTTAAAGGTGAGTTTTACAGGTGTCAATTTTACAGGTGAATAGTCATTGAGAATAGACTAGGTAAATCAAAGTTTATCCAAGTAAGCACCAAACTTTGCAATTGTTCTTTTTAATCATATCTAAAGCATTGTGAGTTATAAGGTTATTCATAGTTGAATTTTACACTTATGATGTTTCTTTCAGTACCAATCACACCACCAATGTCAACCTCCCTCCATCAGTATTCCCAGAATCCACTTAGTACTCCACCCACCTCCCATTTCCTGCTGCCGCCCCCCCATCCCAGCCAGCTATCATAATAGGTAAATTCCTAAGTTTGGTTGCTAAAGTGTGCCTTATGATTTCTGTATTGCTGACTCTGTTGTTTGGACAGTTAGTCCTGTCCTTCCTTAAGACCACCACTGCACCTTAGTCCCCTGACATCCCATACCCAATTGCCTTATAGTTTTGAAAATTAAACATCTACAAACAAACTCAGCCATACCTATAGATCGATGTTATTAGTTTAATAATAACAGAATCTAAGAAAGAGAATTATCTGAAAAATATCAAACCTGATATTCCATAGCCTCAAAGAAGGAAAAAGTGACGAAAGAATCTTCACGTTTAAGCCAATTTAAATTTATATTTTTCATTTGTTTTCTGTAAAAATTTTAATGAGCAAGTCTGTAATACATAAGCATTTAAAATTGTTTAAAACACCTTAAGTAAAATGGATGTTATCTTTCAATAACTGTATTGTTATTTGATTATGAATATTAATTATGTATTTTCAGATCTAATTTTATTTTTGCTATTCTATCAGCTTTGTGATTGAAATTGTACTGTAGGAGAGGAATATGTCTCAACTGGTAGAGTAATTACACCCTCTGTTTGATCCCAGGTATCACATGATACCAAGATAACTGACAGGTGTCCTTATAGATACATTTAAAAAAATAGTAATATCGCAAAAGTAAGCTAATAATATATTTAATCTACTGGCAATAAAAATATGATGATCCATAGTCAAGTTTTAAATTAATGCTCATTCTAGTCATTTTTGTCTCTAAAGTTTCAATTTTGTCTCTAAAGGTATAATTTTTTTCAGTTTAATGTAAATCTCCAATATCACTTCTCAGACTCTCAGGTGTGCACTTAATGAAAAACTAAACTTATAACAACACGATTTGCAGTTGTTTTCTGATATCTGAAGAGGTTTTCTTGCATTACCTCTCATTTTGAGGAAATTTACTTTGGTACCTGAAAGAGAGTCATCTTCCAAAGATACTTAGATACTCTTAAGTTAAATGGCTAATCAGAACATGGACTTGCTTTTATTCCTTGCAAGCAACGAGAGTCAAATTGTCTGCATAAGTGGTTCACTCATGTTTAGAACTACAAAAATAATTAAATCAGAGGGGTCTGTTATGATTAAACATGAAAAACTTGTTATGCCAAAACAAAAGAAATGTCAATTCACATCATCTTTGCATAAAAATACACTTTTTTATTTTCTAATCATATTCTATAAAATGCATTTTTATTCCTTTTAAAATAAGAGTATTTCTTATAGCAGTTCAAAATTTTTTCTATGCTGTGTATCTTGAACACATTTGATTCTTTGTATAATTCTGACACTGAGTCACCTTTCAGAATTTTTTTCCTTTCTTAGTGGTTTGTTGTCTTTAAGATCACCTTGATAATCTTCAACATTCTCATTGAGTTTACTTCTGAATAAGTATTTATCCAGGTGACTCTACATATATTGATAATATATGTATTATCTATCTTAGGCAATGAATTTCTAAAATCTATGCTGCTTACTGTGTTCTAAATCTTTATGGCTACAATTATCCTGTTATTTATGCTAACTAATTAGACTTTATACCTTTTTAGTACAGTATTTGTACTCTAAAGTGTATAAGTTATGTTTTTATCTTGGCAAAGTTATTATTAGATAAATTTCATTAAAATGAGCATAATACTCAAATTATAGAAAAATTGTGATTAGAGTACTTGTTTTAAAATGTGTCTCTTTTTAAAAATGTGTTTCATTGGGCTGGAATAATAGTACAATTGGTAGAGAATTTACTTTGAATAGAGTTGCCTCATATTTGATCTCTGCCATCTGTATAGTCACTGGAATCCTGCTAGGAGTGATTCCTGAGCACAGAGCCAGGAGTAAACCCTGAACACAGCCAGGAGTGGTCCAGAATTAAAAAAAAAAATAAGTGTTACTTGTACACTTTGTGGGAATTTTTTCAATAAATTTTAACTCTAACCCTTTCAATAGCTATAGCAACTCTTCCAATATTCATCTCTTATCTGCTTATGCATTAATAAAAGTAATGGCGCACAGAGAAATAATCTAGAAATAAAAAATAGTAATGTCATGTAATTGTTGACCATATGTGAAGAGTACTATGTTTTGTTAATTTGTCAAAGATTAAATCAGAGGCACCAACCTGAGCTGTCATTGTGGAATAAACGCTAATCTGCTAACAAATATACTCATTTCCATAACATTAATAACTACATACCTCAGCAATGTGTCCATTTAACTCTATGTGCTATTTTCAAAATGAATGAGAATGACACACCTTGATCAATCATTCTCTTTTTATTATAGCAGACAAGATCTCCCAGCAGTGCTCTCCAGAATCTCATGATAAAACATCCGCCAACCTTTGCTAGGAATAGCAGACTAGAAACCTCCATTATTATTCTGGTCACTCCTGTGCAAAGAACACTATAGAAAAAGCAGTCACAAGTGGGAATCTTGAATTTTTCAATAAAGTTGTACTTACAAATACAGATTTGGGAGCATAGTGATTAATAATTAGGAAGCAGATAAGATCATATGTGTGTCTAGTCCAGTACATAGATTCCTAAGATACAATGCTAAAGAGTGCATCTCTTTCCTCTTTCAATGCCTCAAAACCTAAGTGTTGGTGAGAGCTGGTGGGGAAAGAGAGACATTTTTCTAATTTAGAGAACAAAAAAATGGTACAATGAGTAGGACAATTGTCATGCACCTTGCTGACCCAAGTTTAATTCCTTCCACCTCAAATGATCTCCTGACTCCTGTTAAGGATTACCACTGAGTGCAGAGTCCGAAGAAAGCACTGAACACACTGGCTTCGGCCCATAAGATGAAATTGAAAATGAAAAATAAGGACATTTTCTTTCATCACGAAGAAAAGATAAAGAAGACATGTAGTACCAGAAGTTAGGAGGAGTTGTCTGTGACTGAATACGATTGGCAAACCACTCTACAGCTGATAAACGAATAACCTAAGATGACCATTCTTGGACAATATTTAGATTTTATATATTTCCATTCTTTTTTAGCTAGGACAAGGTATTTTTCTTAGGCCAACCTCCAGTAGGAATAGCAAGATAGTTAGGACCAAACAGTCGTATGAACATTGAGTAAAAATAAAAAATGATCAGACTTCAACAACAAAGTCAACGACAACAAAATCAATACTCAATCTACAACAAGCTATACACAGAGGGGAGCAGTTACACTAGCATTCAGGGAGGAGGGCGAAGGAGGGAGGTACGGTATGCATGCTGGGAACAGGGGAGGAGGGAGAACAACACTGGTGGTGGGAATGGCCCTGATTCATTATCACTATGTACCTTAAATATTACTGTGAAAGATTTGTAATTCACTTTGGTCACAATAAAAAAAAAAGTATTTAAAATAAAAGATAGAATAGGAGAAACTAAGATGAATGCTTTTCGATCATTTCACTATTTCCAGTGTGCTCTTGAAATTGAAGCACTGAATCAAAACCCTGCAATTTATGGTCTGTGCATCGTTCCATTTTGAAAACGAACAAACTGAGATAGTGGGAACCTAGTCCTATTTTCTCTTGGGAATGATTAAATTAAGCATTAAAATAAAGCCAAAATGACCTTTCAAGAAAAAAAGTGGGTTCATCCCTTGCATCCCCCCTCACTGCTGGTGATGACCAAGTGGTGGGGATAATGAAAGTTCTGTTCCAAATGAATCTGTTAGGTCTGATTGTTTTGTAAATAAATCTTTTTTAGCTAATTACCCAAGAAGGAGGATTGCGTATACAGGCCAATCACCTCTGCCTGCACTCTTCACTAACCAGCAAAGTCAGAGGAAGCAAGTAATGCCTGAAGATCACAACCAGAAGGCAATTCAGGTTCTGTAGTTTGATTTGATTGGAGAACCAGGGTGGGGTAAAAAGGGCTTCTTCGAGTTTTTGACAAAGCAGGGAGCTTTTTTTTTTTTTCCTGATTATTGAATGTGATATTCACAGCTTCTGAGAACATTAAACTGCTCTTTTCAAGTGTTATAAAAATTTCTCTTTGGCTGCTATATAATTAGCAAAGTGCTATCTAAGCATTTTTAGTAACTTGTTTCCATTTTGCTGCTGCAGAGGTTAATACATATTTAGTAAAAATCGTGGCACGGAAAATTTGGAAAGTCTCAATGAAGAACACTGTTTTCTTTCATGTGACGCACCAATTGGGTGTCGAAGCAGTGTGCAGCAATGAGCCAAATACAACTAAGTAGTCTCTGAGCTCACACACAGCCCAGTCAGTATAATGCTTTACTAATTATTGGAAGTTCTAATAAAAAGGACTATTTTATAGTAATGACAGAAAATCTTTTGGAGCAAATGTCATAAGGTAAAAGTCATATTGGTTTTTGAGGGTGTGTGGATTCTGAAGAGTAAATTATGAGTGAACCAAAATTGGAGTGAGGGAACAGTGATATTGAAGCCAATTTGCCACCTTCTCGGAAGTCGCCACATATCAGTATTCAGATGCAAGGAGGCTAGCATTTTCTTTCCTCATTTGATCAGTGTGGCTTTGAAGAATGTGTGTTTAGAGGAAATTGGGGTTCAAAAAAGTAAATTGTTTTTCCTGGTATTTCCCCAGTTAATTACTAAGAACGTTAATGTTTTAATCCAAAGTTAGTTTCTGACTAGCTAATCTGTATAGTTTCTTCTATCATGAGTACTTCTAACTGGTCCATATATTATAAAATATGAGGGCATTTCTTTTTTTTTTTTTTCATTTCTTTTTTTGATTTTTGAGCCAGGACCCGGTGATGCTCAGGGGTTACTCCTGGCTCTGTACTCAGAAATTGCTCCTGGTTTATGGGACGCTGAAGGATAGAACCGAGGTTCATCATAGGTTAGTCGCGTGCAAGGCAAACACCTTACAGCTGCGCCACTGCAATGGTCTCTAAAATATGAGATTTAAGAAAAGGGGTTGGGATAAAAGTACAGTACTTTGGTTAAGTCATTTGCCTTGATTCCATTTCTGGGATTCAGTAAGGGTTTCCTGAGCACTATCAGGAGCAAGAACTGATCACAGAAAGGCTTTTGTGGTCCCAAAACAAAACAAAAAAATCAAGAAACAAAAATAAATACAAGTTCTTTTCATTTTGTTTTGTTTTAGGGAGGCATACACGGCAGCTCTCAGGGGTTACTCAGAAATTATACCTGTCTGTGCTCAGGGGACCATTATGTAACCATGGGGTGAAACCTCGGTGGGCTATTTGCAAGGCAACACCCTTTCACTGTTTTAGTACTCTGACCCCAAATACAAGTTCTTGTTTCTACTTGACTCAAAGAAAACTCTTAGCCATATTTTAATAGCCATACATCTTATCTAATCTTTTTCGCAGAGTATTTTTAAAGAAAACATAAAATGCAAGAAAAAGAACTCGATGCGCAGCTATCACTGAAAAATAATCTCTGAAAAAATAAGTAATACTCAATTTAATCATTTCTTTTTACTATAGCTACATTTATAGAGCTCATGATTAAAAACAAACTAGGGTAGGGGCCTGAGCGGTGGCACAAGTGGTAGGGCGTTTGCCTTGCATGCGCTGATCTAGAAAGGACCACAGTTTCATCCCCAGGCATCCCATATGGTCCCCCAAGCCAGGAGGGAGCAATTTCTGACCTCATACATAATCAGAAGTAACCCCTGAGCGTCAACGGGTGTGACCCAAAAACAAAAGAAAAAAAAACAAACAGGGTATTTTTAGTTTGACTTAAAGGCATTTTATTACTCTATAATAAATGAAATTTACTTTTCATTTGGCTTGGTTTTGTTTGGGGCAATAAGTTGTGTCAAGGATCAGACTGCAGGCAAGCAAGTGCATACATCGATGTGTTATTTCTAAATCCCTTGATTTACTTTGTAATTTTGTTTGTTTGTTTGTTTGTTTTTTGGGCCACACCTAGCAGGGGTTCCTCCTGGCTCTAAGCTCAGAAAGAGCTCCTGGAAGGCTCGGGGAACCATATGGGATATGCAGAGATTCGAACCACCATCCTTCTGCATTGATTTGCTTTGTATAGGAAAATTTTGTACTGACAATTTCTATCTTTTGGGAAAAAAAAATCATCAAAATTATGCAAGTTAGGAGATAGCATAGGGATTAGTGTTGAAATGCTGCCCATATTTAGGGTTCTCAATTCAACTCAAAACCATGTGACCCTAAGAACTCACTCAGTGTAACTTTGGAGGTCTTTAGCATTGTAGTGTATGGGGTGGCCTTAAGATCATCAGGGCTGCGGAACCAAAAGAGCACTCCATCTTTGAGCCCTCACATGGCTAGTCATGCAAATAGCTGAGAATTGCTGGGGGAAACTGCCATCTCAATGACTACTACTGGGATGTCTCCCAAAATTACTGTAGAAATGATATAATGAGCCCAGAGAGATAATGCAGCAGGCAGAGTGCATGCCTTGTGTGTGATTTAGTCAGTTTATTCTCCAATACAACGAAGGGTCTGTGAACCCTAGCAATATAATTCCTGAAACATAAAGCGAGGAGTAAGCCCTAAAAACTACTGTATTTGGCCCTAAAAAAAAAACATAAAAAAGGGGGGCCTGAGTGATAGTTCAATGGTAGGACATTTGCCTTGCATGTGGCTGACCCTAGATAGGCCAGGGTTCGAGTCACTGACATCTCATATGGTCCGCTGAGCTTGCCAAGAGCGATTTCTGAGCACAGAGCCAGGAGTAACTCCTGTGTGCCACTGGGTGTGGCCCAAAAACAAAAAAAAAAAAGAAAAAAATTATGTTAAATAAAATGCATATATATGTATGTACATATACAGTTTGACCCCATCTGCTTTTGTTATTGTGTACAAAATATCTTAGTCATTCAGTTCACTCAAAATATTGTAAATAACTCCACATTTTTAAATATTATTGTTTATATTGAATCATTCAATGATATGCAGTTGTATTAATGCACCACAACTTATTAGATGATTCCTCATTATGTATTTATACTTTCATTTCTTATTTCATCAATAGAATATACATCACCTACTTTATAGCTAAATCTTTACATACATTGATCATACTTAAAAAGGTTAGTTTATAAAATTTAGAATTCCAAAGTAAAAAGATATGCAAAACTCTCAAAACTTAAAAATAGATACTTTCGATCAATTTTCAGAAAATTGCAACACTGTGTATCTTATCAGGGATCTAAAAATCTGCTGGATTTGTTTTTCTTCACCTATATTAAATATCTTTCTTCTTATATTTGACTATAATAAGATATTAATTACAGCTTAGATCACAAGTTTGCATTACTACTAATATTTGTGATTTTTACATATTCAATTACCATACATCAGCACTACAAATGTTGCTAATATCTCTTTCACCAATGTCCCCCTCTGCCTTTCAGACCACCTCAGTTTTCTCAGTTCTGTAATCTAGGTCCAAGGGTTCATTATCGTTTGATATTGTCTATTTCCATATTTCCATGTTCTAATTTTTATATACCATAGATGGCTTGTATCATATGGTATTAAGCTTTTCCTCTCTGACTTATTTCATTTCACTTGATGCTCACTCTATAACTCCATCCAAGTTGTAGCAAACAGCAACATTTCTAGATGACATCTGTTTTCAAGAAGAATTCAAAAAGAAATATGTTCACTAGTGAATGGGAAAAATCAAATTGCATTATATTAATGACCTTTTGTTAAATATGTTAATTGAACGAGCTTTCTTCAAACCCTTTTTAAGATGATTTCGATATGGAAGTTTCCATGTTATTTATCTTGTCAATAGTAACACTCATATTCATCCACAATCTGAAATAGAATGTCTTGCATAGAAGGTTTCTATAAAGAGTTTTGATAATAGGAGATGCCTCCAAACACATCCTCTTAGTTGGATATGGATTTTGCATTAGTTCTAAGACAGAGTGCAAGTAAATTTAACTCTGTGATAAGATGAAGTCTTGTGATCATTCTCAGCGAGATTGAGAACAGTGAATTCCAATACAATAGATTATTGCATTTGACAGGTAAATGTACTTTACTTCCCTGTATGGATAAATTTACAGTGCATACCACACCTCCTGTTGGTGAGTAAAAATTGCAAGATAGGATAACACATTTAGATTTCTTTAGATCCAAGAACTATGACATTGATGTTTGGATCGTGAGAGAAAAGTCTAAAAACAAACCTTGATTTACAACTTTTGATTTTCACAGAACTAAGTTCTGTCAGCTATTTGGAAAAAGATACATGTAGATTCCATTAAAAGCTTTTGTAATAAAATTTACATTTTATTAATGCATCAAATTGCATTTATATTGTTGGGTAATGAGGTTAAAAGTATTTGTCATATTGCAACTTTCATGGTTAAACAAGTAAGAGTGTCCTTTATTCTTGAAGTACAAACACATATAGTGCTTCCCCACACTGTCTTTGATCAAGAATCTGACCATCTAGTTCATTTAACATAGAATAACGGATTTTGTTGATAATACTTTTGTTCTTGTTAGTGAGAGGACTTGTTTCTGAAAAATTAGCTACTCACCCTCAAGCAATCACTATCATTCCAGTTCCTGAATAGAAAAAGGGGAGAAGAGAGCAGATGGAAGCAAACAAAAATTGTATTAATAATACATCACAAAGTGCTGCTACAAATGATATTTCAATCGAGAAAAAACAATAGGAAAAATGAAGTTTTCATTGGATCTTAATATATTTATCAGTCTCTAATGCTTCCATCTGCGAGCAGTCTTCTTTTATTGACACGGCAACACAAATTGCAGAAGTAAATTGAATCACAGACTCAGAATGTAAAAATCAATGAGAAATAATTTTGTAGCACTAAAGTGAATAGTGTAATGCTAGGTATTCATTTAATTAACCATGAGTCTTTCCACATAATGCACAATCATTGCCAGCTTTTCAGCTCAGAGTTGTTCCAGGAATAATGGGTTTGGGATTCATCTTTAGAAAACCTGCATTAATATTTGAAAGCGTTTAAATCCATTAGTGGGTCATCTGAACACCGCAGGTCACTTTTACATTGCTAATTGAAACAATAGTAATGGATTATAATCTACTCTCTAATAATGCGTGGAGTGTTTTACCGCTTTTATATCTGCAGATTCCAGGAAATATGTAAATTTGTTGCTGAACTGTTATAAAAATATGGAAATTTGCACTGCAGACATCAAAGTGTTTTTTTTTTTAATAAAACGCAGCGTTAATAAACTCAAGAGTTACACTCCATTCTGGTGTCAGGATAAATTCCTTACTCTACCTTCCCTGTTCTCTTCTCCACTCTGAGCGTACATCTGGCACTCACGTTTTCCATATCGCCATTAGGAGAAAGGGAACCTCATTAAATCAGAGGGTAAACAGTCATGTCATTGCTTCCATATGCAAGCTATACATTGACTCAGCCTACTGGGTGCTGGTTGCTTTTTTTTTTTATTTTTTTCTACATGGATGTATTCAAGTGATTTATTTTTATGAGAATTTTTGATACATATCAACATTTTCTTGGATGGGGGCAGGACATATGGCAGCAACTCTAGCATATGAAATGAGCATGGGATTTCAGAGTGAAAACATATATGTGCGCAAATACATACATATGAAGGGAAATATGTAAAGACATAAAATATCTTTCTTATCCTCCTTGTAAAGTGAATGTAACATAAGTTGATATTTAATCAGCATTTTCTTTTTAAATTAAATCTGCATCTTGTGCATGTACGTATATATTCCTATACATAATTCTAGTCTATTTGTTCAGAAAATTTGGAAAGAAGCATCTCAGAACAATAAGGGAAGTGCATAATCCTAGATAGATACTTTCATTATAAGCATATTCATTTTATAAAAATGAATACATTTTATGTACTTTATGCCAAGGCTCAGAGGAAAATAAGAAAAAATTAAGTTACTCCTTCCATTGGTAACATGAGGAAAAGGAGTTAACAAAAAGAAGCATCAACAATTGCTCTGAATTTGATGCTATAACAGGAAAAACAATAGTTTAGTTTCTGGTTTTCATCATCTTGAAGATATGTATACAATTGAAGGAGATACTCTCAGTTGATATAAAATTCTGATTTCGTCCATGGATCACTAGTGAGAGAACTTCTAATGAAGGTAATAAGAATTGCATACAAAGACTAGCAAAAACCCACATGTTAATTGCATTCTATGTTAAATTCATATGAAATATATAAAGATGTTCATGAGGTTGTAGAGAAAAAGAGGACCTTAGATCTCTTAATTTCTGAAATAGAAAGAAAAAATGATTTGAATCATGAATAAGGAAACTACAGAAAGGAAACTCGACCTTGTAAAGTCTTCCCTTAAGTACTCCTACCATGTTTCCTGTCTTTCTCCATGCACTATTAAGCTTCCTTTGAAGTTGGTATATATCACTATCCTCAAATCAGCAATACAGAATATGGAGAAAGATGAAACCATGACCTCAGCAAGCTAGTTGTTTCTTTATCAAAGGATAAATGTCATTCACCTAGAATAAAAAAAAAATATCCTCCTCAAAGATGTTTTTCAATTCTTAAGAGTTAATGAAATTGGCACAATGTTCATAACTTGATGAACTACATTGAGAACTCTACTGTGATTAAATGGAATGAGAAATTGAGCTCTGTATACTCAGTTATAGTTTTCATGATATTGTTTGTACCTACCTAAGGGTTAAGAGAAAAATCCCACAATAATACTTCCTTTTAGGTCAGAAATCTTTTACCAACCCCTAAAAGTTTCTACAGCTTTACCCTTCTCATCTTCCTATTTTATGATAATATCATGTATGTGGAAATCCAAGAAAGCAAATTCTTGCCTTTTTTCCTTTAGAAAAATAATGGTACTATATTAACCACATATAATTTTGTATAACTGTACATATACAAGTGAATCTGACTCATTCTTATTTGTCATTTTATATCTTAATGAAATAACATTATTTTTTGGATCTTGAAGCTTTGTTTGTTGCTAAATTTAGGAATCTGGTTTGAATGGATGGAGGTTGGCCAAGAGCCTGTTATGTTCTGAATCTTTACACTTTAGTGTTCTTTAGTTTTAACTAAATCAACAGTGCCCATTTTCAAGATGTAAGGAAGGTCTTTAAGAATTCTTTCAGTTCTAGCCTTCAGATCATTTACTTTAGCTCATTGAAAGAATAATCATTGGAAAAAACCAACTCATTTTAGTAACTTAGCACATCCATTAGGAAACAGGGTGTCGCTAATTGGCTTAGTGATTGCTCACAAAAAAGCATGTCTGAGCATACTGCCACAGGTCGGAAAAACATATTTCTCCATTTGGGTGAAGAAATATTGGTTTGTTGCTCAATCGTTTAGCTAATCTCCTTTCTAAGTTAACAGTTTAGGCAATATGCATTTCTTTCCCAAAGATATGTGACCTTGACTCTGAAGTTACAAGTCCAGTTTTTTGATATATAACATCTTCCTTCTAGCCATTTTTCTGACTCTTGTTGCCTTATATATTTTAACTAGTTATTTAATTTACTAATTTATTTCTCTTTATGGAAATAATATCTACTTATTACAATTTAAGAAAATTATTTCTATGTTTACCAGGACAGGACTGGTTTATTGCTTATTTAGAACATCCAAATTTTAGTGTGAGAATAGATGGATGAAGAAATTAGTATATATGTATCTAGTCCATCAAAATCTCTATTAATAAGAATGTCATGTTTCTATCAATAAGCTAATAGAATTTTCTGTAATTTTTGAAATTCTAAACTGTTATTAAGATTTTAAAGATTTTGGGGGCCGGAGCGGTGGCGCAGAATAGGGCGTTTGCCTTGCATGCGGCTGATCCAGGATGGATTGCAATTCCATCCCCCAGCGTCCCATATGGTACCCCAAACCAGGAGCAAATTCTGAGCGCATAGCCAGAAGTAACCCCTGTGCATCACTGGGTGTGGCTCCCAAAACAACAACAACAACAAAAAGATTTTAAAGATTTTTGTATAATCTACTGTTTCATTTTAGACAAAATCTCTGTATTTAGGAGGGCAATACCAGGCAGTGGTCAGGTTTACTCCTAGTTATGCACTCAGGAATCATACTTGGTAGACTTGGGGAATCATATGTGTTGCAAGAGATAAAACCAGGTGAACTGCATGCAAGATAAGTACCTTATCCATTGTATTATTATCCAGTCTCCAAAGCCCTTCATTTTGGTGCTTTGAACAAGAATTTCAGGGTCTCGCCTAACTTGCACTGAAGAATAGTTCATTCTTCATTTACTAGAGCACACTATTCTCTTCAGTTGTTTGTGAGTATGGGAGGGATATAAAGGCATGAATGACCCTTCTTTTTTTGCCCCCCCCCAATGACCCTTCTTAATCAGGACTTAACTCGTATAATTCTTAATCTGATGTCAGATGAAATATTTCTCTTTTCAATAACACTTTTTGTGAAAGGGCTAAAGTATCACTTTTTTGTAAGCATACAAATGGAGATAACACAACTTATATCTAAGTGACTATTCTCATAATGTTAGTTGAATATTATAAATATATAATTATAATATAATATAGTGTAATATAATAATATAATTATTAATTTAATATAGACAGTAGTTGAATATTATAAATAATAATATCCAACATTTCATATGTATATTCAGTTTGCCAGATTTTCTTTCCAGGTGACCATTCAGACTTTATTTCCCCCAATTTAAAGACAAGTACTTTCACATTGAACAATTCTCAAAGTGGCATATGTCTGATGGTCACTATCATATCCTGGCATACTTGGCAGAACTCATTTGTTTAATATGAGTCATATTCTATGAGGTAAAAGATTAACTCAATAACAGTTAAGCATTACATCCATTTTGTAAAACACAATTGAGAGTCAAATGGCTATAGCCTATTCAAGGAGTTGGTGATTATAGAATTAGGATTCAAAGAAAGGCAGGGTAATTCCAGAGCCTTGACCTTAGCCTCAGTGCTCTTCTACCTCTCAAAAGATGAAATTTTCCTGGCTGGGTCTTTGTTGTTGTTGTTGTTGTTGTTGTTGTTGTTCATATGATTTTGTGTAGATGTTGTTCCTCATATTTCTTAAATATTCACTTATATACCTGTTGCTCTATTTCAGACATGGTTGACAATCAATGAAAGTTGCAAAATGTATATTCTGTATCTGTAGTAAAAATACCATATTTTGGGGCCGGAGAGGTGGCACTAGAGGTAAGGGGTCTGCCTTGCAAGCGCTAGCCAAGGAAGGACCGTGGTTCGATCCCCTGGCATCCCATATGGTCCACCCAAGCCAGGGGCAATTTCTGAGCATTTAGCCAGGAGTAACCCCTGAGCATCAAACGGGTATGCCCTCCCCCCCCCAAAAAAAACAAAAACAGAAAAAGAAAATACCATATTTTAGTTCACGTGTTTCTGCCTTGGCTTTAAGATTCATTCTGTGGTCTCTTACTATGAAGATCAGCATTAATATTGATAAACTAACATGACATAATCTATTTCATATATACATATATATTTCACACATTGAACCATCATAAAATTTTGACTCAGAATTTAGAAAGAATAAAGAAAAGATACAATAGAAAAAAACTGTAGTCATATTGTATAACTATGAAACATGTACTATTTCATCTCAAAATATTTTTGTTTTTAGTTTTTGTTCTTTTCTCTCGAGTAATAAAAGAAATATTTTAACTAGAACCACAATAATTTACAATACAATTAATGAGATATGTAATATTCTGACAGCACATAATTCACTGGAATGCCTGCTTCTCTTCACTGTTTCAGTGTTCTTTCACTCTTCCAATGTTTCTTTGTTTGATAAACTCAGTTCTGTAAACTATTTCTTCGTTTCTGCTTCCTTTGGCCATTTTTTAATTCCCTAAATATGTCCAGAGAAAACACTGTATATAGTAGCTTCATGGATGGTTAAAAACAAATAAAAGCAAAAAATCCATTAGATAAAATTTAAACAAAATAGGGGCTTGAGCGGTGGCATAAGAAGTATGGCATTTGCCTTGCACGCGCTGACCTAGAACAAACTGCGGTTCGATCCCCCAGGTTCCCATATCATCCTCCAAGCCAGGAGCGATTTTTAAGCACATAAACAAGAGTAATCCCTGAGCAGCACTAGGTGTGGCTCAAAAGTCAAAAAAAAAATTAAATGTAATATAATCCTCACATTTATTTACTATAAGCTCTAACCTTCACTATCAAAAAATACAAAATCGCCATGAATAGAATTTAAAGTAATACAAATTTATATACAATTATATGACCTTGTAACAATAAGACAATTTTATCAAATCTTTACATTGAATGTTATATATATAGTCATATTTTCTAAATATAGTGATACATTTTACTATATTTGTGTCTATATTATGTTTCAGATTATATATAATATATATATATATATATATATATATATATATATATTTGTTTATTTGGGGGTCACACCTGGAAGTGCTCAGGGTTACTCCTGGCTCTGCTCTCAAAAATTGCTCAGGGCAGGCTCGGGGAACCATATGGAGTGCTGGGATTTGAATCACTATCTATCCTGGGTTGGCTTCATGCAAGGCAAACACTCTACCACTGTGATATATCTCCAGCCCCGCAAAAATATATTTGAGATTTAAATATCATCACCTTATTTGATACAGATGACCCTAATCTATAATTTCGTTTACTTGTATAATAAAATGTTGATGTTTTATTATCAGACAGCATGCTTACAATAGTAATAACATTTTTGATTGTGAACTATAAAGCTTTGCCTCACCAAGAAAGAGCTCACAATTTACGATTTTTTTAATTTTTTTCTTTTTCTTTTTTGGTTTTTGGGCCACACCCTGTGGTGCTCAGGGGTTACTCCTGGCTGTCTGCTCAGAAATAACTCCTGGCAGGCTCGGGGGGACTATATGGGACGCCGGGATTCAAACCAACCACCTTTGGTCCTGGATCAGTTGCTTGCAAGGCAAACACCACTGTGCTATCTCTCCGGGCCCCATTTTTAAAATTTAATAACTAATTTAAGTCATATGTTTACAACTATGTTGACATTTATGTTTTGGCACATACAGTTGCCTTGTCTCACTACAACAAATGTGCTTAATTCCCTGCACTAATGCTCTATGTTACTTCCAGTTTGTCTTATTATTCGTTCCACATATTCTGTTCCTAACCTGATATTCTCAGTTCTGTAATCCAGGGCTAAGGTTTTGTCAACCTTTATACTGTTCATTGTTTTGTTTCTCTCTATATCACATTGAGTGAGATCAAATGGTCTTGATTCTTTTCCCTCAATAATTATTATTAACATAAGACCCTTCTTTCTATCCAAGTTACTGTGAATTTCATTATTTCTTTTTTTCTATTGATGTACAAAATGTACATCAAATTCTTTCATGCACATAAAATTAAGAACTTTTTCTTCTTTTATTCTTTTTTATTTTGTATAATATCTTTATTTAAACATCTTGATTACATATATGATTGTGATTAAGTTTCAGTCATGTAAACACCCCCTTCACCAGTGCAACATTCCCACCACCAATATTCCAAATCTCCCTCCATCCCACCCCAATCGCACCTGTACTCTAGACAGGCTTTCCAGTTTCCTCATTCATTCATATGGTTATGGTAGTTCTCAGTGTAGTGATTTCTATAACTGCACTCACCACTCTTTGTGGTGAGCTTCATGAAGTGAGCTGGAAGTTCCAACCCTCCTCTCATTGTCTCTGAGGATTGTTGCAAAAATGACTTTTCTTTTTCTTTTTTTTTCTTTTTTTTTTTTTAAAGAATGGAAGAGTTTATTTTTAGTTTGACTTTTTCTTTTTTTTTTAAGATCTTTTCTTTATCTATTTCCTGATAGTCAAGGAAGTCATTGTCAAAACATAAACTGAATACAAATAAGAAACAGTATTTCTGACATCACACAAAAAAGAACCTAAACTTCTGTTCTACATTAATTATTCAATATGCCAGATGCAAACAAAAAAATAAGCAGAGAAAGCACAAAATATGAAACACTAAAAAAATATTTTTGCAACTAACCCTAAGTAAAGATAAAATTAGTAACCAGAGACATTAAATGAATTGTCTTAAACATGTTTAAAGAATTGAAGAAAAACCAGGGTATAGGAACAGAGAAGTATACAGACAAACAGACAAAATTCAATTAAAAAGTATTTCACAAATCATTAGGGAAACACAAATCAAAATAACAATAATATATATCCTCACACTTGTAAGAATGGCTATCCTCAAAGAGTCAAGAAACAAGTGTTGGGAAAAATGTGGCAAGTAAGAAACTTCTGCAATGTTAAGGGAACAAAAATTGGTGTAAACATTATAGAAAGCATTATGAAGAACCACGAAAATTTGAAACAAAAATTCCATGTTGTCCAATTATTTTACATCTGAGTATTTACATGTACAACACATACTTACTGATTAAAACTCATATCTGTACTCATCAATTAATCAAAATATTTATAATAACAAATTTGAAAAATTTCATCATCAAATATTTTCTTTTTTTTTGTTTATTTTTTTTTATTTAAACACCTTGATTACATACATGATTGTGTTTGGGTTTCAGTCATAAAAGGAACACCACCCATCACCAGTGCAACATTCCCATCACCCAATTCCCAAATCTCCCTCCTCCCCACCCAACCCCCGCCTGTACCCTAAACAGGCTCTACATTTCCCTCATACATTCTCAATATTAGGACAGTTCAAAATGTAGTTATTTCTCTAACTAAACTCATCACTCTTTGTGGTGAGCTTCCTGAGGTGAGCTGGAACTTCCAGCTCTTTTCTCTTTTGTGTCTGAAAATTATTATTGCAAGAATGTCTTTCATTTTTCTTAAAACCCATAGATGAGTGAGACCATTCTGCGTTTTTCTCTCTCTCTCTTTGACTTATTTCACTCAGCATAATAGATTCTGTGTACATCCATGTATAGGAAAATTTCATGACTTCATCCCTCCTGACAGCTGCATAATATTCCATTGTGTATATGTACCACAGTTTCTTTAGCCATTCGTCTGTTGAAGGGCATCTTGGTTGTTTCCAGAGTCTTGCTATGGTAAATAGTGCTGCAATGAATATAGGTGTAAGGAAGGGATTTTTGTATTGTATTTTTGTGTTCTTAGGGTATATTCCTAGGAGTGGTATAGCTGGATCGTATGGGAGCTCGATTTCCAGTTTTTGGAGGAATCTCCATATTGCTTTCCATAAAGGTTGAACTAGAGGGCATTCCCACCAGCAGTGGATAAGGGTTCCTTTCTCTCCACATCCCCGCCAGCACTGTTTGTTCTCATTCTTTGTGATGTGTGCCATTCTCTGTGGTGTGAGGTGGTATCTCATTGTTGTTTTGATTTGCATCTCTCTGATGATTAGTGATGTGGAGCATTTCTTCATGTGTCTTTTGGCCATTTGTATTTCTTCTTTGTCAAAGTGTCTGTTCATTTCTTCTCCCCATTTTTTGATGGGATTAGATGTTTTTTTCTTGTAAATTTCTGTCAGTGCCTTGTATATTTTGGAGATTAGCCCTTTGTCTGATGGGTGTTGGGTGAATAGATTCTCCCACTCAGTGGGTGGCTCTTGTATCCTGGGCACTATTTCCTTTGAGGTGCAGAAGCTTCTCAACTTAATATATTCCCATCTGTTAATCTCTGTTTTCACTTGCTTGGAGAGTGCAGTTTCCTCCTTGAAGATGCCTGAAGTCTTAATGTCCTGGAGAGTTTTGCCTATGTGTTGTTCTATATATCTTATGGTTTGGGGTCGGATATCAAGGTCTTTAATCCATTTGGATTTTACCTTCGTACATGATGTTAGCTGGGGGTCTAAGTTCAATTTTTTGCAAGTGGCTAGCCAGTTGTGCCAACACCACTTGTTGAAGAGGCTTTCCTTGCTCCATTTAGGATTTCCTGCTCCTTTATCAAAAATTAGGTGATTGTATGTCTGGGGAACATTTTCTGAGTATTCAAGCCTATTCCACTGATCTGAGGGTCTGTCCTTATTCCAATACCATGCTGTTTTGATAACTATTGCTTTGTAGTAAAGTTTAAAGTTGGGGAAAGTAATTCCTCCCATATTCTTTTTCCCAATGATTGCTTTAGCTATTCTAGGGTGTTTATTGTTCCAAACAAATTTCAAAAGTGCCTGATCTACCTCTTTGAAGAATGTCATAGGTATCTTTAGAGGGATAGCGTTGAACCTGTATAACGCCTTGGGGAGTATTGCCATTTTGATGATGTTAATCCTGCCAATCCATGAGCAGGGTATGTGTTTCCATTTCCACGTGTCCTCTCTTATTTCTTGGAGCAGAGTTTTATAGTTTTCTTTGTATAGGTCTTTCACATTTTTAGTCAAGTTGATTCCAAGATATTTGAGTTTGTGTGGCACTATTGTGAATGGGGTTGTTTTCTTAATGTCTATTTCTTCCTTATTACTATTGGTGTATAGAAAGGCCATTGATTTTTGTGTGTTAATTTTGTAGCCTGCCACCTTGCTATATGAGTCTATTGTTTCTAGAAGCTTTTTGGTAGAGTCTTTAGGGTTTTCTAAGTAGAGCATCATGTCATCTGCAAACAGTGAGAGCTTGACTTTTTCCTTTCCTATCTGGATTCCCTTGATATCTTTTTCTTGCCTAATCGCTATAGCATGTACTTCCAGTGCTATGTTGAATAGGAGTGGTGAGAGAGGACAGCCTTGTCTTGTGCCAGAGTTTAGAGGGAAGGCTTTTAGTTTTTCTCCATTGAGGATAATATTTGCCACTGGCTTGTGGTAGATGGCCTTAACTATATTGAGAAAGGTTCCTTCCATTCCCATCTTGCTGAGAGTTTTGATCAAGAATGGGTGTTGGACCTTGTCAAATGCTTTCTCTGCATCTATTGATATAATCATGTGGTTTTTATTTTTCTTGTTGTTGATGTTGTGTATTATGTTGATAGACTTACGGATGTTAAACCATCCTTGCATTCCTGGGATGAAACCTACTTGATCGTAGTGGATGATCTTCTTAATGAGGTATTGAATCCTATTTGCCAGAATTTTGTTGAGGATCTTTGCATCTGCATTCATCAGCGATATTGGTCTGTAATTTTCTTTTTTTTGTAGCATCTCTGTCTGGTTTAGGTATCAAGGTGATGTTGGCTTCATAAAAGCTATTTGGGAGTGTTTCCACTTGTTCAATTTCATGAAAGAGTCTTGCCAGGATTGGTAGTAGTTCCTCTTGGAAAGTTTGATAGAATTCATTAGTGAATCCATCTGGGCCTGGGCTTTGTTTTTGGGCAGACTTTTGATTACCATTTTTATTTCATCAGTGGTGATGGGGGTGTTTAGATATGCTACATCCTCTTCTTTCAACCGTAGAAGATTATAAGAGTCCAAGAATTTATCCATTTCTTCCAGGTTCTCATTTTTAGTGGCATAGAGTTTTTCAAGTAGTTTCTGATTACCCTTTGAATCTCTGTCATATCAGTAGTGATCTCTCCTTTTTCATTCCTAATACGAGTTATCAAGTTTCTCTCTCTCTCTTTCTTTGTTAGGTTTGCCAGTGGTCTATCAATCTTGTTTATTTTTTCGAAGAACCAACTTCTGCTTTCGTTGATCTTTCGGATAGTTTTTTGGGTTTCCACTTCGTTGATTTCTGCTCTCAGCTTTGTTATTTCCTTCTGTCTTCCTATTTTTGGGTCCTTTTGTTGAGTACTTTCTAGTTCTATTAGCTGTGTCATTAAGCTACTCAGGTAAGCTCCTTCTTCCTTCCTGATGTGTGCTTGCAAAGCTATAAATTTTCCTCTCAGTACTGCTTTTGCTGTGTCCCATAAGTTCTGATAGTTTGTGTCTTTTTTCTGGGGTCTCTTTTGGTTGGTACTCTTCGAGCATGCAGGATTTGATCACATATATTCTTTAGCTCTGGGAGTTTCTCTTTAATGATGTTCTTGACCGTTGATTCTTCCTGGAAATTTTCTTCCTGGGTCTCTGGGACTCCAATGATTCTTAAGTTGTTTCTGTTGATCTTATCATAGACCTCTATTTTCATCTGTTCCCATTCTTTGACTAATTTTTCCATTGTCTGTTCATTTGTTTTAAGTTTTTTTTTCCAATCTCTCCTGTTGTATGGAATTGTTATGTATCTCATCTTCCACAGCACCAAGTCTATTCTCAGCTTCTGATACCCTGTCCCAGAGCTTATCCATTTTGTCATTCACTTCGTTTACTGATTTTTTCAGGCCTGTTATTTGACATGTTATTTCAGTTTGGAGTTTTGTGATTTCTGTCTTCATATTTTCTTGATTCTTATTAGTGTTCTGTTCTATTCTATTCATGGTTTCTTTGAGTTCTTTGAGTATATTCCATATTGCTACTCTAAAGTCCTTATCTGAGAGATTGATTAGTTGGTTGGTCGTTAACTGGTCATCAGAATTGTCATCTTCATTCTCTATGTCTGATGCTGGCCTGCGTTGTTTCCCCATTGTCACACTTGCATTGTGGGTTTTTCTACGTGTTGAGGTGGTATTCATTGGTTATATGATGCAGGCAATACACTCCTCTGGCTCCGCCCTTTCTGAATGGGCCGACTTGCCTCCAAGGTAGGGGAGTCCTCCGTGGATGAAGCCTCACACAGTATCAAATCTTAGGCCCAAGCACGCAGCAGAGAAGACAGTCTGGAGAGAAATTCTTGCTTCTGTGATCCAGCACAGTTCTTAGTGTGGTTTTTTTCTTCTTGTGATGGTGTTCTTTTTTTAGAAAGAGCGCACGGCTGCGTAGTGAAGTGGAGCTAAGTGCCTTCTGGAGCCTCTTTTCAGCCCACTCTCAGGAGGTTCACGCAACAGGATAGCAGAGAGACACACACAGGCAGCACTCACAGTTTTTCACAGTCGGGCCCCACTGGTCAGGCGTAGTTTTCACTCGCTCGCTGGGCAGCTTCAGAATGCTGTATTTTTGGGGTTCACTTCCCAGGACTCTGAGGAGAGTCACTGGCTCGCTGGGTAGCTTCCGAATGTAGTTTCTTTGGGGTTCGCTTCCCAGGGCTCTGAGGAGAGCTTCCAGAGTTCAGGAAAGACAGAGAAGGGTAGGACAAGGCTCCCTTCCGGTGCTCAGTTTCCTCAGAAGAAGCACAGCCGGGTGGAGACTCTGCAGGTAGAGCAATCAGCACTCTGCCTGGAAACCCCCACATGCAGCCATTTCTCACTCACTCACTGGCTCGCTGGGTAGCTTCTGAATGTAGTTTCTTTGGGGTTCGCTTCCCAGGGCTCTGAGGAGAGCTTCCAGAGTTCAGGAAAGACAGAGAAGGGTAGGACAGGGCTCCCTTCCGGTGCTCAGTTCCTCAGAAGAAGCACAGCCCGGTGGAGACTCTGCAGGTAGAGCAATCAGCACTCTGCCTGGAAACCCCCACATGTAGCCATTTCTCACTCACTCACTGGCTCGCTCGACTTTTATTTTTCTTAAAACTCATAGATGAGTGAGACTATTCTGCGTCTATCTCTCTCCCTCTAACATATTTCACTCAACGTGATAGATTCCAGGTACATCCATGTATAGGAAGATTTCATGACTTCATCTCTCCTGATATTCCATTGTGTATATGTATCACAATTTCTTTAGCCATTCATTTGTTGAAAGGCATCTTGGTTGTTTCCAGAGCCTGGCTATTGTGATTAGTGCTGCAATAAATATAGGTGTGAGGAAGGGAGTTTTGTGTTGTAGTCTTGTGTTCCTGGGGTATATCCCTAGGAGTGGAATAGCTGGGTTGAATAGGAGCTCAATTTCCAGTTTTGAAGGAATCTCCATTTCACTTTCCATAGAGGTAGGACTAGACGGCATTCCCACCAGCAGTGGATAAGAGTTCCTTTCTCTCCACATCCCTGCCAGCACTGATTTTTCTCGTTCTTTGTGATGTGTGCCAATCTCTGTGGTGTGAGATGGTATATTCACCCAACACCCATCAGATAAGGGGCTAATCTCCAAAATATACAAGGCACTGACAGACTTTACAAGAAAAAAACATCTAATCCCATAAAATAAATGGGGAGAAGAAATAAACAGACACTTTGATAAAAAAAAGAAATACAAATGGCCAAAAGGCACATAAAAAATGCTCCTCATCACTAATCATCGGGGAGATGCAAATCAAAATTAAGAACTTTTTACATGGCGGACACTATAAATTATACAGGGGTTAAGACACTCACCTTGCACACACATACAACTCCAGTAGGAACCCTAGCACTGCCATTAGTTATCACTGAACATCACAGGGCCCATGACCTCTTCAAATCCCCCTGAAAATAAAACACCAAAAATTCACTTGAATAAGTATGGCCCTGTTTACTTATCCAGTTTTACTTGAATAAGTAAAAGAACTATAGCTTCTTTTATATCCTTTAGAGAGTTCTCTGGGAGGGGGGGGAGAAGACACAGTATGGAGAATAAACTATAAAGATACAGTATATGTGTGAGGAGAGAGACAGAGATAGTATAGTAGGTAAGGCATTTGCTTGCTTTTCATGCATTGTAAACTTTCAATCAATCCTGGCATCCCATATATTATCCCTGGCATCTCACAGAATCCACCAAGCACTGGCAAGAGTCATTTCTGAGTGCATCACTAGGTTTGCCCCTTAAAAAAGATACATTGAGGAATAGATGTCCATCAAACTTAAAGAATAAAGTTAGTAGGGTTAACCTTCATCCTTCAAAATTAAAATACACATTCTTCTCTATTGCATTCTCCAAGAGAGACCACATACTGCATCACAAAACATGCCTCCACAAAAGCAAGAAGATAAATACTATACTGACTTCCTCTCAAATCACTATTTCTTGAACATTGAAGTTAATCACAAACAGAAACAAGGGGAATCCAGAACTCCTGGAAGGTTTTTATTATTATTATTATTGTTATTATTATTATTATTAGTTTTTATTTTGACCAAGGTGGATTACAAATCATTCACAGTAGTATTTTAGGTACATAGTGACATTAAATCAGGGGCATTCCCACCATCAATGTCCTTCCTCCAGCCCTGTTCCCAGCATGCATCCCATAACGCCCTTCCTTTGCCCCTGCCCCACGCTGCTAGTATAAGGGGTCCTTTCTGTGTCTAGCCTGTTGTAGATTGGGTTACGATTCTGTTGTAGTTGTATTTAGATTTGGTGTTTAAGTCTGATCATTTTTTATTTCTACTCAATGTTCATACGACTACTCTTGGTGACCTCCATTATTTCCCCTTAATTTGTGAGGCCAAACAAGATGGTTCAAGTTATGTGGTTCTGTTTGAAGGTAAGAAAAAAGAGGGGGGAGCAAAAATTCAAGCAAGCAAAAAAATGGGAAGAGTCCTTCTAGAGACTATAAAATTCAGTTTAAGAAAAGAAAGGGGAAAAGGAAGGAAAACATAAAAATAATACCAAAAAAATCAAGCCAAAAAATATCCAAAAAAAACAGAAACAAAACAAAAACAAATGAAAAACCTGAAAAGCACCACAGCAATAAAGACAACAACCAAACACTAACCACAGTTTCAAAAAATTCCAGTGAGTCAGAGATCAAAGAATAAATCAAAAGATTGTTGAAAAATAATGAACAAACAAGAACCCAAGAATGAAGACATAAGTTACCATAAGTTATGATAGTGAATGTGATGAAGTTAGCAGAGTAAAGGTGATGGTAAAAGAGAAGTTTATAGTAATGAAAGCATTCATTAGGAAGCAAGAAAACCCCCAATAAAGAGCCAAATAGCACAGCTTAATGTGTTAGAAAACACTAAAAGAGAAAACCCAAGACAAGTAAAGGCAGGAGATAATAAAATGTAGGGTAGAAATCAATGAACTGGAAACTTATAAAGCAATTCTAGAGATCAATGAAATCAAGAGCTAGTTTTTAGAAAGAATAAAAATAATCGAAAAATCATTAGTTAGATTCAAAAAGGAAGAGAGAATATCTTAATACTCTGAAGCTTGGTGCTGTAAAACACGGCTAATTTTTGGAGAGCTTTATCACTCGATAAAGCTTTATCAATAAAGCTTTAAAAAATAATCTGAAACAGTAATAGAAGAGTATACTTCTCAAAAAATCATAAAATGTCAAAGGACTATCAGAGACTAATATAACAAATCTTTATACCACTAAACCGGAAACTTTGGAGAAATCAATGCTCTGGCTTTTGAATTTTTTATCGAATTTATTGTGATTTACAAAGTTCTTCATCATAAGATCTTAGATATACAATGGTTCAGGATCAATCTCATCCCCAGTGTCAATCTCCCTCCACTATTATTCTCATAGTGCATCCCATGCCCGCACCCCTGCCCCACTCCAGCCTGACAGTATAGCAGGCCCATTTCAAGTTTTGATAATTAAAGTTTGAATTTCATGATTTTATTGCTGTTGACTCTGGCTTGGCTGTTTAGTTCTGTCCTTTCAATTTTTTTTAATATCTTTATTTAAACATCATGTTTACAAGCATGTTTGTAATTGGGTTTCAGCCATAAAAAAAAAAATTCTGTTCCTTTCTTAACAGCACTATCAACTTTCTTAGAACCTAAGACTTCTTGGCCACTGCCCCCCATCCTTTTATATTTGTCTTTCTCCTCCACTTTATTTATTTCCTTTTTTTTTTTTTTTTTGCTATACTCTGGGGCCTAGAGTGCTCTTGACAATTCCCATTTAAACCACTGCATATCTTCATGCAGTTATTTTAAATACTACTACTACTACTACTACTTAAGCATTTGTTTTGGGAAGGCTTTTCATTATCCTTTCAATTTTCTCAAGATAGATAGGTCAGCTCAAGTATTCCAGATCATCTTGGTTTAACCTTGAAAGTTTGTAGGAGTCAAAAAAATGTAACCATTTCTTCCAGCTTCTCTTGTTTTGTGGCATAAATATTATCAAATTAATTTCTAATTTCCCGTTTTATTTCTGCAGTATCTGTAGGGACATTCCCTTTTTCACTTCTGATTCTGCTTACTAAGGTTCTTTGTGAATCTTGCTAATGGTTTATCAATCTTGTTTATTTTTTCAAAGATCCACCTTTTGGATTCATTGATCTTTTGTATTGTATTTTGGGTGTTCAGCTCATTAATTTCTAATCTAGTTTTTATTATTTCCTTCTGCCTGCTCGTTTTGGCTCATCTTATTGGCCTTTTTTCCAATTTCTTAAGCTGTGCCATGAACTTATTTATGTAGGGCTTTTCTTCTTTTCTATTGAATGCATGTATATAATATAATATACATATATATATACATATATATATATATATAAATTTCTCTCAATACCAGTTTTGCTGTGTCCCAAAGATTCTGATAATTCAAGTCTTCATTCTCATTTGTTTCCAGGAATCTTTCAATTTTCTCTTTAATTTGTCTCTGACACATTGGTTGTTCAGTAGTGAGCTATTTTATTTCCAGGTTTTAAGGCTATTTCACCATGGAGCCTGAGGGATAGCACAGTGGGTAGGGCGTTTTCTTTGTTTGGGCTGATCTTGATTTGAACCCCGGGATTCATATGGTCCCCTGAACTTACCAGGAATAGCTTTTGAGTGCAGTGACAGGAATTAACTACCGGGTATGGTCCCAAAAAACAAAAACAAAAGTAATTTCTCTATATGTTTGTCTGATTGTAATTAACCTCCATTTTCAGTACTTATGATATAATATAGCAGAAACAATTATTATTCTTTTGACTTTATAAAGGTTTGTTTTATGGCCTAGCATGTGGTATATCTTGAAGAATGTTCTATATATATTATATATGTGTGTACCTATATCTAGTTTTCTGAGGATAAATATAAAATTCTGTCTTCCCTGAAGAAACCCACCAATTTGAACACCAATGTGTCTTTGAAGCCAGAATAAAAGAGTTAACAGAATGATCGGGTACCAGCAAAAAGCTATCTGACAATGATTTAATGACCTGACTGAGAGATATAAGAATTTTGACAAATTTACTTATTGCTGCATCTTTCTTTTCTTTTCTTTTTAAATAATTTTCTCCCACTTACCTGGAATAAGTGCATTATCAATTTTGTCAACTCTGTGAAACATGATCTTTATAAAGTAATTTTTACATAAAATCATGATGAATAAAATAAATCAATAAAAGACTCCATGCATAGAGGAAGAATATATTTCCATATGATAATTTAATTAAAGTTTAATATAAAAAGTTTACTATCCAAAATATATATATTTATATATTTTATATATTTATTATATTATATTATATTATATATTATATATATATTATTATTATATATTTATATATATAAAGTTCAACAACAGAAAAACCAGTATTTTTAAAAATGGAAAGAAACGGAACAAACAATTCAAAAAATGACATGTAGACAGATAATAAGCAAATAAAAGTCCTATATCATATAAAAAGCATATAATAAGTCATATGAAAGTCACATAAAAAGTCATTGTCAGCTTGTGTCAGGAAAAATGAAAATCAACACAACGTTAAAATATTATACTAGTAAAAATGACATATATCAAAAATACTGGAAACAATTTTGTAGGGATATTTTGAAAATAATCCTCTATCTGGTTCAATGAAAAACAGTCTAGAGATTCATAAATAATGAAAGAATAAAACTTCCAAATAACCCAGTGAATACACTTCTTGGCATATTTCCAAATCACAGAATCATTCCTTTTAAAAGATATATGCATACCTCTGTTCACTGTGACATTTAATACAATAACCCAGGATATAGAAACAATCCAAATGTTCGATGACAGACTATTAACAAGAACAATTTAGACCCTCCTCTGAACTACTGGATTTTTCCATAGGCTCATTATTACTGAACTTAGAAAATGCTTTATTATAGACTATAAAAATGAAAGAAATCATTGATTCATTGAAGGAAAAGAGTGATGAGTTCAATATACTCTATCTGAAGTCTTTTAATTTGCTATAAAAGTTCCTTCTCATTTTTTATATCAAGCAACTCATTTCTTCAATTCAATATTACTATTTTTATATCGATAAATGCAAAAACAAACAAGAAATGCATCTCCTTACAAGAAGTCATTGGTCATCTTCATAGGTAATTTTCTCCTCTAATGTAATAATTTATAGGTATTTATGGAAAATGGAAAAAAGCAAGAAAGGTACAAATCATTTTTTTAGTTCTTTGTTAGGTTTCTTTTTTAGGGGCATCACACCTTGGAGTGCTTAGGTGTTACTCTTGTGTCTCTGCTTTTGCATCTCTTCTGGTGGTGTTTGGGAGACTATTATGTGCCAAGTTTCACATAGGGGCCTCTTGCATGCGAAGCATGTTCTCAGACCTTTGAGCTATCACTCCAAATCAATACATCTTTCAAGTTAATAATTTACTTGTTTGGTTTAAATAAACCACATTGAAAAATATCAATTATTTAAGATGCCTGTGTACAATTTAGTATGTTATAACCTTCTGGCCCTGTTACCTCAGTGGTTTTGAAAGTCTTTAATGTCCTTTAGAAAGTGAGAAGTTTTTCTATCTTAGGAGCTAGACTCGGGTCAATTTTGCCTCAAACACAACTTGGCTCTTAGTTTAAATCTAGATCAAGCATTTTATTACTAATTGTTGAGAGTTTAATCACTTTTGTTTATTACTTGTACAAACATTCCGGTTCCTTCCTTTTTTTTTTTATTTTATTTTTGTAGTGCATTTTAGGTTTGCCAAAAACATGATTTCTTTTTTTTTTGGGGGGGGGGCCACACCCAGCAGCACTCAGGGGTCACTCCTGGCTCCACACTCAGAAATCACTCCTGGCAGGCTTGGGGGACCATATGAGATGCTGGGATTCAAACCAATGACCTTCTGCATGAAAGGCAAATGACTTACCTCCATGCTATCTCTCCAGCCCCCCCCCTCAAAAAAAAAACACATGATTTCATTCATAAAACAATATTGATTCATTTCTATGGGCTTAAAATTTTTCAGAATGTTAAAAATAATTATAGAAATATTACCTTTAAAAATACAGATTCTTATGGAGCAATATATTAAAAATGCAAAGTTCCTTTTGATCTGTGTCTTGCATTCATTATTGCATTGATAAAAGAATAATAATAAAGGACTAGAGAAATGCAAAAAAAAAAAAAAAGAAAACCCAAAATGCCAAGTTTTATAGAACATCTCCAGCAGACTTCTACTAATAAACAAAGTTAAAACCCACTACAGGGGCCTGAATGGTATAGCACAACGGAAAGGCATTTGCTTGCACGCTGCTAACCCAGGATGGATGTGGGTTCAATCCCTGGAAACCCATATGGCCCCCCATGCCTGCCAAGAGCAATTTCTGAGTACAGAGCCAGGAATAATCCCTGAGAATCATAGTGTGGACATGGAAAAAAAACACTACAGCAAGACCTAGATTTATTTTGTGAATTTATAAGAAGATAGCAAAAGGGTTCAGTTACAAAAATATTAAAGAAACTTCAATACCTTAAGAATTTTCAGGCTTATGGTTACAACATTTGGAAGTTTGTTTCTGGGCAGAATGCAGTGAGAGAGATTATGCTTCCTCAGATAAGGACAACACAAGCAAAGTTACAAAGAATAAAAGAATGGGAAAGGGATAAGAAAAGAGTATTG